>NW_010531571.1:0-279 GCF_000687285.1 Phaethon lepturus | reverse complement strand
AGGCGGGACAGGGACCGGGAGCCCGGCTGCACCTCCCGCCGTCCCAGGGACACGGGCAGCCAGAGGCTCCGTGTTAGAGAGCGGCAGGTTGGGGAAAAGGGCTGGTAAAGAAACACGACAGAACACATTTCGCTTTTGCCCAAAGCGAGAAACTGATGCTTCCATTTAAAGGGACTAGTCTGGGAGCCTGGGGAGCGGGAGGGCTCCACCTGGAGCAGAAGCCAAACTACCTTCAGTGCACACATGAGCATGGCATAAAAACCTAGATAGACTGGAAGC
>NW_010531570.1:1123-1437 GCF_000687285.1 Phaethon lepturus | reverse complement strand
CGGGACGGAAAACGTGGCCAGCGGCACGTCGGCGTTTTTCTGCAAACGCCGTCTGCTGGGGAGGCACCTGCAGACAGCTCGGAGACAAGGCTGCGGCCGAAGCGCTGATTATGAAGCCTTAATTACACAGGGCTTGATTTAAAATGTTATATAGGTAAGAATAAGGTCATACAAGTTCTGCTAATGTCTCTTAAACGACCACTTTAAAAGGATAGATAATTAGGACTATGCATAGAAATAGTTTAAACTGATACCTTCCGTACACTAAATATTCCTGGGTTTTAATGATGCAGGCTTGCGGGCGTTTCGGGTTG
>NW_010531570.1:870-1101 GCF_000687285.1 Phaethon lepturus | reverse complement strand
CGTTCCGGGTTGTTATAGCAAAGTGGGTCAGGCTAAGTTTTCCTTAAAGTAAATAAAAGCGTGGGGAAAAAAAGATGGCTAAAGTAGTTGCCTTAAAATTTTTTGAAGTTTTGAAAAGATAATTTTGCTTTCCCGTACGATGAAGTCATCTCCATTAGTCATGGTATACTGGCGACAGAAATGCTAACTGGTTTAAAGGTAATTGTATTAAAAAAAAAAGGTAACTCCACC
>NW_010531570.1:314-655 GCF_000687285.1 Phaethon lepturus | reverse complement strand
GATGCAGGCTTGAGAGCGTTCCGGGTTGTTATAGCAAAGTGGGTCAGGCTAAGTTTTCCTTAAAGTAAATAAAAGCGTGGGGAAAAAAAGATGGCTAAAGTAGTTGCCTTAAAATTTTTTGAAGTTTTGAAAAGATAATTTTGCTTTCCCGTACGATGAAGTCATCTCCATTAGTCATGGTATACTGGCGACAGAAATGCTAACTGGTTTAAAGGTAATTGTATTAAAAAAAAAGGTAACTCCACCGTCCTCCCTGGGAAAAGATCGAGCCCAAGCAGAATATCCAACGGACAGTTTTGGTTTTTCTCGTTTCCCCCCCAGCGGCCAGTCGGACGCGGTAC
>NW_010531570.1:0-290 GCF_000687285.1 Phaethon lepturus | reverse complement strand
GGAGGGAGAATCGGGACGCGCGCAGGGCTGGGTGACCGGGCGGGCGCGGGGGCACCCCCTCCCTGAACGCCCTGCGTGCTCCCCGGGCGCGGGTGGCTCTGTCTGCGAGCTGCTGACGCGATGCTGATTTTTCCCGTGGAAGGATCAGCGGGCGAAAGCGTGCGGCGTTGTCGCTGTGCCTCTTCACGTGTGCGCGACACTGCGCCTGCCTGGCAAACGCGCGGTGTTCTGAAGGGCGGTTCTGAGCAGTAGGTGTTGCACAAGTGACGCGGGTGGCACACGCATCCGCC
>NW_010531569.1:0-329 GCF_000687285.1 Phaethon lepturus | reverse complement strand
GCGCGTCTCGCGGCTCTGGTTGCCGCTGCGAAGCTCGCTTCTGCTCCTCCCCGGAGGACTTCTCACAAATGCAAATTAATTAGCGCTCCGTAAGGGCACGACGGTAAGTACCTTCCAGCCTCCGGGAGGGAATGGGTAGCGGAAGGCTCGGTGAGGGTGGCCCTGTCCCCCTCGGCGCTTGCCGGCTGGCCCGGAAGGGACCGTTCTCGCCGCCTCTGCCCCATCTATAACTAACTCTGTCGTGTTTTGGTTCTCTACCGTTCCAGAAAGGCAGGAGCTCTCGGCACAACAGCGTCTACTCGATTGCTGGAGAGAGAGGTGAGTGTGGG
>NW_010531568.1:1088-1371 GCF_000687285.1 Phaethon lepturus | reverse complement strand
CGGGATGTGTCCGCTGTGGGTGCGTGGGTTCTCTGCTCACGGTGGGTGGTGAGCTGGAGGAACGACGCTTTTCCCGTGGATTCGTAGTATTTGTTTTTCCTTCTTTAATACATTCGCTTGTTTTGACTTTTCCAGGGCGTTTCCACTTGGCGTGGGGTGTTGCGTGCCTTGGCCAGCAGAGGGAGCCCTATCCTGCTCTGCTGGGTGGGGCGCGCAAGGGCCGGGGGGGTCACGCGTGGAGGGTCACGCGTGGCAGATGCGCTGCCGGTGGCCGGGGCGGGAC
>NW_010531568.1:391-622 GCF_000687285.1 Phaethon lepturus | reverse complement strand
CGCGTGCCAGCGGCGCTGCGGGTGGCCGGGGCGGGACGGGGGCTTTGGATGCTTTACCAGGAGCGGAGCCGGCTGCTGCTCCCCCCTTCCCCAGGGCTAAGCTCTCGCGGGGTTTGCGGGCCTGACGCGACCCGATCAGATGCTGCAGCAGAGCAGAGAGGGTCTCTCAGCGCCTTTGCCAGCTCCTGTCGGCTGAGCCTGGGTTTCCTGCTGGGGCCTGGGGAAGCCCCC
>NW_010531568.1:0-369 GCF_000687285.1 Phaethon lepturus | reverse complement strand
GAGTGGGAAAAGCCACGTGTGTCCGTGTGCCCTTCACATCTGGAGGTGCTCTGTCCTTGGGTGCTGGGGAGTGTTTGACCCGGGGAACTGCGGATCCAGCCCATGTAATCCGTCTTTTTCAGCATCAGTGTTGTCCGAGCTTCCCCGCCACGGCAGGGGTGTTCAGCGCGTGTCCCTCCGTGTAACCGGTCCCTCAGAATGAGCCTTCATCTGTAGCTGCCATGGGGCCCGGCCGACTTTCCCGCTGGACCTCGTCCAGAGCAGGGAAGGGTTTTGAGCGCTGGCAGGCGAGCAGGCAGCACGGGCAGCAGAAGCCAGGCTGCGGTGCGGGCAGCATGAATGCATTACCCGAAAAGGTCTTGACATCAG
>NW_010531567.1:0-9240 GCF_000687285.1 Phaethon lepturus | reverse complement strand
TTAGATTTTAATTTTAATTTTTAAAATAAAAGCATTTAATTTTACTCTTCAAACTCTGCCCAATGATTTCCCGATAGGCTCAAAATTGCTATAAGGCAGCTGGTTCGATCCTGGAAGGCTCCTTGGGCGTTTGTTGGGTTTGGTTTTTTTACCCTTTCTACACTGAATGCACATGGTTTCCATTTCTTGGCGTGTGAGTGTCGTATCAGGGGGAAGGGTGGATGGTGGAGCCTTACTGTACTTCTCCTCCTTGCATCTCTGCAGGATCTCTAAGCTCCTCTGATGAACTGGGTGATGGAGAAAGCTAAAACTATCCACACTTTTCAAAACCGCACATGGCACTGCATCATCATGCCCTTGGGAAGCAAAATAAAAACAACAACAACAAAAAAAAAAAAAAAAGGAGAGAAGAGAAAGATTATATAAGCAGAAATCAGGAGAGGGTAAGGAACAAGCCCGAAGGACGCGAGAGCTTGAGGGTCGCGCGTTTTTCGTGCTCGACACAATTTAACCTCGGTTTCCTCCAGACCTGGCGCTGAGGCACGGGAGGGATGGGCTGGACCTCATCCCAACCCCACTTACAATCCTTATGAGCCAGCGCATAATCCCTTTATCATCACCCCGTTGATTATTTTGGGAAAAAATAGATTATTAGATAAATCTTTACTTTCATTAACTGTTTTTTAAAATCCTTTCCATGCCGCTGCCAGGCATTATCTGCAATCCCCCGTGCAGATGCTCCCGGACATGGCCACCCTGAAATCTCATCTTGCAGCCCAGAGCTGCGCTTTGCTCAGATATTGGCAATTAGAAGGAAAAAAAGAAATTATTTGTTTTAAACAAGGGTTCTGTACTCCTCAGGGGCAAAGGACACAGAGCTTGGAGTTAGGTAGGATGGATTTGAGGTCGGAAGTTGGAAGAACCTGTTGTTGCGTGGCCAAGAGGACTTTCGATGGCCCAGCTCCAACCACAGGGTGGAGGAGAGCTTACACAGGTGACACTGTGCAAACAGGCAGCACCTTTCCGTCACCGTTTAAGTGGCCAAGGGATACGTCATGTTCCCGCTGAAGCGTGATGAGGTCACCGAGGAGTTACCTTGTGTCAGCACGCATGGAAGCATTTCGTACCAACGCGTACCAACACGTTACATCATCAGAAAGGACCGATCTGAACTTTAGAGAGGAACACTGTCAAGAAGTGTCTTCCTTGCATTAACACCACTTCACACAGCTCAGTAGGACCTCAAAGGCCATTTTTTTTTGGTTGCTATCACCTTCATTTGGCAAATAGAAATGAGGTTTTTTTTATTCTTTTGCAGGAGTTGGTTTTTTTGGTGCCCAGCTTCAGGAATAAATCTGCAGAAGTCAACGGGATTGTTTTTGAGACTGCGTTATCGTGTAGGTCAGCCACAACAGGCACTAACCCAAGGAACTGGCCGCATGCAAACGCAGAGCCTGTCAAGGGAGCACACAGCCCCAGGACCACGAACCCTTCGTCAGAGCGAGGATTTAGGTTTGTGTCCAGCAAAACCAAGATGAGAAAGCTGGGAGTCTCCACGGCCTGGTTTCTATGAACAGCACCAGTTCTTCTGTCAAGTTTTCGCTAACAAAGGGTTACGTTTTTTTGTGTAATAAAATCGTACCGACGATACAGCAAAAAAAGGTCCATCAGCCAAATTTCTTTCCTAAAAAGCTTGATAATGTTCCTTTAATCAAAGTTCATTAACAAATTTAGTTCAAACATGTAGTTCTTTTGGACTATCTCAATCCTCCCTGATAAACTCAATAATAATAAGAGTAAAAAAATAAAATTATTGAAAAAGTCCACCCTTTGGCTAACTGCATCTTGCCAGATCCCAGCGTGTTTCGTTCGAGGAGGGTTGGCAGCACCGTAAGAGGTATCTCTTGGGCAGAAGAGAAAGGCACCCAACAAAATTGACCGTGACACCGCTTTGCTTCTCTTCACCTCCAGGTCAATGAGGGCAATCGCACAGTCGCTAGAAGCTGCACTACGAGGATATTAGGAGCACAAAATAAGGAGAGTTCCCAAAGCCAGTAGGAAAAAATGCTGATTATCCTTACAGAAGCATCCGTAGCACCGGTAGGCACTGCTAGCATGGAGAAGATAACCAAAAAGATGATGCAAAAAGAAAGCAGAGCAAAATGTTGCAGAGCTGCTTATACATAAGCCGGAGATTTTTCATTAAAATCCCCGTTGGGTATCGCAAGCATGACTCGGAGAGGCCTTCAGACAGGTAAAAGCAATGGAGATCCATGTGGGGTTAAGACAAAAGAGTGCAAGGAGCCTTAAATAAAAAAAAGCATGCTTCAGATATTTTCCTACTCATTAATTACACCTGCCTGATGGATGGCGGTAGCAGCAGCATACAGGACCTCAGAAACCACGAAACGGGGCAACACGCCTTTTTAAAAATTATATACAAATATTAAGCGTGCACACTTGGATGAACATACGTGTGTGAAGTTATTCTCAGCTAACTTACCATAATTTTATCAAAAGCTCTGTGGGCGCTGAGGCATTCAGATCAGGCTAATTAAAGCCAGCAAGGTTTGGTAAAAAAAAATCAAATAAGCTTAAAGCATACGCTGTCTTCGGTTGTCTGCTTTTGCCTACTGAGGTGGAGTAATTTCAGTGATTCGTTAACAATTCACAAATGCTTTCTGCCATAGATGCAAAGCATCAGCTTGGGGCTTTCCTGTGTTATTTCGGGGAGCAGGAGGGACCACCAGCATCCAGCAGTGAACGCGCCGTGCCGCACCAGCCCGCCCAACCGTCCAGACACCAGCCAAGCCTTCTGCTCAGGTCCACATCTTCTACGGCCATCTGCTTTGTGGTGCTTTGGCAAGACGGATGGGATTGTGGAGAAGGACAACTGAACGGGAGGCAGGCACGAGGTCTCACCAGCAAAAGCACGATGAGAACATTGCTACGGGTCTCACCTTGCTAAGCGCTACCACTACCCAGGCAGAAGACACGGCAGGAGATGATGGGGCCCTCTCCAAAGAGTTCAGAGGCAGCTGAACGTGAGCGATTCCAGCTCTGCCATCGCTTGTGGGGCAAGTTTTCCTGACAGGTAAGCTGCACCTCACTATGGGAATTAAGACGTAGGTAATCTCCTCCCACTAGCCCTGCCTATATAATGGTGACTTTCTCGTGACTTTTTCCCAATTCAAGTTGAAGATGCACATAGAAATTTAGGGTATAATTTATCTGAGGATTGATGAACCTTACCCAGCTTTTGGGGGTTATTTATTTATTTATTTGACTCAAAAAAACCCACAAACAACCAAAACAAAACCCAGAGGTTACAAAGCACAAAGTAATTTGAAAGCAGGCCAAAGGGCACCAGATAGATAAACCAGCAGCACCGTGTGCCAGGAAAGGTTTAGAAACTCAGCCATCACTGTGTGCTGCTTAGTTTTGGTATGGGAAGAGCAGGGGGTACAAGAAGTGAGTCTCAAAGAATTGTCTGAAAACCTCCTGGACTCTAATTCTATCCCTATATACTGGTGTGTATATCCATAGATATAGATATAAGCAAGTTAATGTGACAAAGTCAAGATTGAAAAGCGGAAAGCTAGTTAGTGAGGAGACGAGCACAGCAGGCACGACCGATTCCCAGAGACACGGAAAGCGAAGCAGGGCTTGAAATTAGCTCTTCCAAAGACTGAATGTGCATTTTTTTTACCTCCTTGACCAGCTTGCCTTAGTTCAGCCTGGCCTTTATATGCAAGATAAAGACGATTCTAGGAAAACGCAAATACGGATTTCCGAAGCCAACTCTTTCGAACGACGTTTCTCCCGATGCCAAATGTCTTTGCCATCTACCTCTCGGCGTTTTGAAACGCCGCTGTCTGTAGATGCTGCCTTGGTGTGCCAGACAGACCCAGGTTCATGCGAAACATCTTTTTTTCTTACATCGCATCTGAGCAGCCTCAAGAGCTGAAAGGTGATTTTTGCCTCCTGCTCTTCCTGAGATGCTATTATTCGCCCTGGACAAGAAATTTATTCTTTCCAGTTATACGGTTCCCTACGAACCTTTGTTCCAAGCTCCTTGGCTCTCACTGATGCACACCTCTGACTAAAAAAAAAAAATTCATGGGGCAGCTCCATGCTTAATTTTAACTCAGCTGACATTTTCCCTGCTGAGGCTCTAATTTCGTCATGCATTTCAAGCCCTCTTGTGCCCAGAAATTAATGGTAATAGCTTGTACCCGTCTTTCTGAAATTGCTTTATGCAGAGAAATGGTCTAAAAGCACAGCCAGCTATTGCGTGTCACAGCATGATGATGCACCATTACTTTCCTTTAATTTAATGCCCCCACGTTCGGCATGAGGTGGTTCTGGATGACCGCGAAGCAATGAATCTTGCTAGACAAGAGACACGCTCTCTTGCAGCTTAAAGGGTGAACGGCTTGAAAAATTATAGAGAAGAATTGTTTCCTTTTTTTTTGTTCCAGATGTAACTAACCGTTCAAGAATTCCTAGCAAAAATAATTTGCCTTATTTGCTGAATAATTTTTACGTCTCGATTCAAATCATTCAGGATTTCCTATGCATGCATCCTATAAAAAGGAAAAGTTAAAGCAGCAGTAAAATGAAAAACTTTTCTTACAGCGTGCTAAAATCCTACTGCGAACCTACCTTTAAATGCCACTTTTGGATAGCAAAAATCTATACACTTAGTTTTTTTTAATAGATTAATAGCTCCTAATAAGCTGGACAGGCTACTTAAAATACAGTAGTAATATATTAGATCTTTGATGCTGGCGAAAACAGGCGCTAGGATTAGGATATTGGCACACGTACCGGTTTTCTTCTCCACGTATCGTTTTCCAGCCTCCCTAAAAGCAACCACCGCCCTGAAAAAGGCCCGCAGGACTGCCCAGCGGAAGACGGCCACCGGGTCGATGCCTATCATCCCGCAGATAAAAGCGTTTTTGCTGCTTCGCAGGAGAGCCACAATGTCCGGGCGCATATGATCTGTGTTTTTCTCACGGAAATCCTAGGGAAGGAGAAAAAGGAGGAGAAGAAAAAGAGGAAAACAAACAGTATCTACAAGATACGCCGGGTAAGATCTGCCGGGCTGTCCCTGCGACAACACAAGTATTGAATCCTGCTTCTATTGTTTTTTCTGCCCCCGTATTAGACACCTCTTTGTGTCCAGAAAATAAATGTTTTATCCCAAAGCACTGCTCTCTCAAGCATCTCGAAGCTGCTGCTGAAGTTTGTAACATGTAATTATTGCCTCAGAAACACAATTACAGATTTGCGGTCGTAAATCCCGAGGCTGTTTTCTCATACAGGTTCACTTGCCCGGCAGAATTGCTTCTGCTAATAATTGGCATGAATATAAATAGGGTCAACTTGGAAATCATTTGCATGGGATTTTAAAAAGTACCTGCAGCAGTGAGAGGCTGAGACTCATGTAACCTGCATTAAAAAATGGCTAATGATGAAAAAAACATTGGGTTTTCCACACAAACCAAGCCCAGAAAGGCCACCAAACACCCAATTTCAACCCATTGCTGGGACATAGCATTAACCCCAGTGCGGGTCTCTAATTCTTCCCCAAAACGCCAGCATGTGGAACTTGCAACGTGGAGGAGAACAGGAAGACGCAATCCCCACCACCTTTTCATTTCAGCCAAGCTTTTCACCAAACACCTCCCTCCCGAGCCTCACGTCTCTTCTCTAGCCAAGTCCTCTCCAAAACATCTCCGTGGAGCCTTTGGGGCTCTCCTTCCCCATCACAGCTGGACGATTTAAATGAAAACAACTGCCGGGGAACAGCTGGGTGACAGACCTTCACTCCGTACTTCACTTTGCCCGCGTAGTGTTTGATGATGAAAGCCGGCTCCATGACCGCTGGAAATTCAATGTAGGAGTTCCCTTCGTGTTGACGCTTAAACTTGTCCAGCAGCGTTTGGTTTGTGGCTTGAGGAAAACTGAGTGGCAAGAATTAAAAAGAAGATAGCTGTAAACACAACAAAAAAGCTTTTACACTTCTTTCTTGACCACAAATGGGAAAGTAGAGATATTCTGAGCTTCACTTCTGTGCCTGCAGATACTAAGCAAGCACTATTTTGGATGCTGTCGCGTGGTTCCATGCAAGTACAAGGTGTTATCTGGTGTCTGAAGAACTCTTAACTGGTTTAGTAATGGTCTGAAATCAGTTACAAAAGCACAAATCGGTGTATTTTTATTGTGGTATAGCACACTGTATGCCCATTGTATGGAAATAATTCAGGGTAGCTGCATTTATCTAAAACACCGAGTTTCTGTAATTGGTTTTGAGGCTGGGACCGCTCCAGTGTCTATGGGATATTTACACATTTAGGAAATATCGAGCTGTTTTATCTACAAATCTCACTTCAATTTCAGGAGTTACTTGATTGATTCTGGCATAGGAGAGAGGAAGAAAAAGGACAGAGAGCCTGAGCAGAGCGTCTTGGTAAGAGCAAGCCAATTCCCCATCCTCAAACTTCACGTAAACCTGCAACTTGGGGGTACGTTTCACAACGTCACCTAATTTAAGCTGTTTTAGCCTGGGACAGTATCACTGCGACAGCATCACTGCTGTGCGTCTGGTCAACAACAACAAGAAATGGAGGAGAAACCTGCAAGCAAACGGTGGAAGGAGAGCTGGTGCCCTGGACCGGCGCCACGTGGCTCCGCGGCGATGCCAGCAAATCCACCTGGCCTTTCCCTGCCCTTCACACAGAGAAAACCGGCACACGCATCTCACGGGAGATCCCTTATGCCCAGAAGTTTCCACCCAAAGGCAGACCCAGAAGCCACACGCTCATCTGGTAGCTTCTACCGAGAGGAGCTTGATGGATATAATCAAGGAGCTTGGTGGATATTGTCAAGGAAGTGCATCTGAGCTGCACCCCTGGTGCCCATGGAACCCCGTGGAAGCGCAGCCCCCCTGTACCAGTGCCCTCAGCTCATTGTGGCTTAGTGTTTTTTTTAAAAAAATGATAAATTCCCTTGTATCTCAAGAACAGCACCCACACAACCTGCTTTAACTCATGCACTTGGATTCTCCCTTCACCCAGCTCAACTTCAAGCATCTTCACGTCCATTACGCCACAAGAGACAGGGAGAGAGATGAAGAGAGAAGCAAAGGAAACCTTTGCCCTTCCCTTATATCGGAAGAAATTCTTGAAACAGAATTTTAATTATTATTTGTTAAGGCTTTTTGCTCAGCTTGCTGATTCTCCACTGTTTGCGCTACCCCCTTGGAAACAAAGATACATCAGCCCAGCGAGCTGTTAGCATCTTTCTGGGAAGAATCACAAGAGGTAAGACTTAAGGATAAACACTTTTGAAGTGAAAAAACAAATCTCATTAGCAAAAGCAACAGTTTCCTACTCACTTGCTTTCCTCATCCAGCAGATGGAGCAGGCCCGTCGGCTTCTTACTGATCAGGTTGATGCACCCAGAGTTGTCTATGTAGTCGATGTTGTGCCAGCTAATTCCTTCTGCTCTGTATTCCTCCTAAAAAAAAAAACCCCTCACAGATATTATAACGATATCGAGTGCAAGCAAAAAAAAAAAAAAAAGTGAAATTCAAAGGATTTCATGGAAACCGATGCACCATTTACCAAAATGAACATCTCTTCCGCTAACACGCCACCCGTATTTTCTTTTTACGCAAAAGAAAATGATAAAGAACCACTTGAACAACCTAAACCACAGGGAACCACACGGCATTTTACAATTTCAGGTGCACCAGACTTTTGTTCAGACGTAGGTTAGCTACACGGCAGACCATGCCTACCGAGGATGCACGGCATGTACGCGCCACTGCTTCTCGCTTCCCTTTTCCTGGCTTGCTGTTGAAGCCTTATACAACATATTTGCATCAACTAATATTTAGTATTTAGTTGCTAGAAGAAAATGGTGGTACAACATATTAATTTAATTACACAGGAAAAGCAATATATCTCCCTTTCCTGTGCTTGACTGGGCTCTACTCTTCTGTATCTCACAATATTAATGGCTGGTGTTTTTTTAGCAAACGAATCCTCCCCCAGCCAGCAGGAACCGCCGCTCCAAGACCAGCAGAGCCACTATGCTGTACAGTAAAAGTGAAGATCTGTCTCCAAATTCATGCTGAGGGGAAAAAAAAACCAAAAACCCTATTTATTTTCCAGCAAAATAACTCCAGCCCTTGCTCTTTTATAAAGGTTATCTCCTCTGAGATAGATTTTCAACTGGATTACTTAAAGAAGTCTTCTGCAGAAATTATTTTAGGGTATCTGGAAGAAAATAGAGTTTAAAAATCATAACTTTTATCATATACTTTTAAGACTGGTGACTCACTCCCGAAACAGAGATATTGGAAGTTCACCTTACTCAATGTGTTGATAAAAGTCCTACTGATCCAGGCTGCGTTTTTACTTCTCAATCCTAAGACATTTTGATGGCAGAGTTGAAAGGGAAAAAAAAAAAAAGGAAAAAAATCCTTCAAATTGCACTAATGTGATGCACCTTTATAACAATCCAATTAATCATTATTGCTGCTTCTGTTTTTATTTCTAATAGGAGCAAAAAACTTTACAAGAAAGTATGTTCTTCCAACTTTCCAATGTATCCTCATCCAAAATCAACATGAACTCTACGTGCATTATTTTTAGAATTAAAGAGCCTGAAGTGCTTTGAGACATCTCACAAGGAAATTTTTGCTAAAAACCTGCAAGATCCTGAATTCAGGATTTGAGACATCATACGCCTTTACACCAACAATACATACTCTGTATATACGTGCAGGCGTATGAGGAGTTTTTATCGGCCCTAAAAGACTTTGAGGTTCAAAACGTAACACATCCCACTGGGGAAAAAAAAAAAAAAATCCTGAAAATAAGGAACAACTCTGCGTCGTTAATTTTATTTTTTCTTTTAACATTTTTTCTTTTTTCTTGGGTTCCTGCAGAGCGACAAACCTTGTCGCAACGCTAAAAGCTGCGCCTTATCTTAGCGGTGATGGGTGGCTGGGGCACGTTACTCAGCTCACCTATTTATTATCATGACTCTCGAGTTACTTGTATGGGGGCTTTACATATTTCCACCCCCCCCCCCCCCAAAAAAACCCCAGTTATCTGGAGTTTTAAGTTTGCGTACGCCTGAACTGGGCACACACCACTGCTCCGCTCTAGAAGCCCTCTGGGGGTTCTATAGCTCTATATCTATATGGATATATATAGAGAGATA
>NW_010531566.1:134551-171419 GCF_000687285.1 Phaethon lepturus | reverse complement strand
AAGGAAGGAAGGAAGGAAGGAAGGAAAGTTTCCATTTGAGATCTGCCGCTTAAAATGGCAGAAAGAGCAACTGACCCTAGAGGGTCTTGCCCCTCTGTGTCAAATTACTACAAGACCAGCTTTTGAGACTTTGGCTTTATCATATCCGAATCAAAATGTCAGGACTCAAAATCCACACCATAAATCATGCCCCCTGAAACTGAGGTACATAATCCTGTTGGCTCTGCTTTCTCTTGGGCTTCTCCAGCCTTGCGCATGCCACTGCAGTGCCAATGGAGACGTGCTTTCCCTTTTTTTTCTTACAGAGAAAACCTCAGCTAGTCCCCAGTTTTAATGATTTTAAATGATGCGGTCTGTAACTCCTTTTGCACCAGCTTGTTTTCTGCTGGTTCTAAAAAAGCCTTTGACCCACTAGTAAGAACACCATTTCTATTTCTGTCATCCCAAATTAACAAATGAATGGGAGAGAGGAAACTCCTCTGTCACTCCAAACCTTCACCCTCCAAGTCCCCCTGCCTCATTGCAGCTCCGGTGCTCTAAAATAAAGCAAGCATTAACGGGCTGAAGTTTCAATGCAACCTGCTTAAATAATATTCCGAATCATGGGCTAAATGGCAGTGGCGGCCAGGGAGAGCAGGTATTTACTCCGTGCAGTCTCTTAGGATACAATGGATTTATGGCCGTCAATTCTAAAGAACACCGCTATTGTCTCTTCACATTTTATCTACCTCCATTATTCATTTACGTTGATTTTGATTGATGAAGACACTTTAAAAAAGGAGGGGAGAAGGGAGGAGGGGGAGAGGAGTACTTCAACTGTTTGGTCTCTAATTCCTGTAAATCTACGGTTCATACTGCAAGAGTATTACTCAAAAGGAACGTCAACTTTCACATTTGGGAAGGATTTTTTTCCTTTTGCCAGTCTCTCTTCTTCCTGAAAGACTGGAATTAGGGTGCCAGCAGTGCTTCTGACACATATCTAATCACCGTAGAGGTGGCACATCATACTGCAATCAGGCAGGAAAATCAACGCTGGTCTTTTTAATGAAAAAGTGTTAAGACTTCCGCAAAACCTCTTTTACATATTTACTTCCTATGCCACAGCTAATTAAGTTTTAGGCTGGTTTGATATGTCAAAAATTGCTCAGATCACAGAACTGAACCCAAGCAGAGTAGATATAATTTCTTGATTCAAAGTGAAAGCATCTGCCAGAAAGCTACTCTTCTGACTGTGTGGAAGTCATAAAGAAAAGGCCCAGTTTTGGCTTATTTGCTTCAAAATATATGGTATTTACTGACCTCTCATTAAAATATCCTGACAGAACACAGATTATGAACCATCCGATACATTTCTTTCCATGGGAGGCTGTGTCTGAGGCCTGGGGGTAAAGAGATTTCTGAGAGTCGTTTAAATTCAGTTCACTCCTCTCAAAGTTTTAAATGAGCTTCTGAGCAAGCACTACAAACTTGCCAAGCTCTCTGTTTACTTACGGAAAAGAAAAAAAAAGAAAGAAAGAAAGAAAAAGACAGACACATTCACCACATGTTTGCATCTCTCCTGCTCTGAGATCTGCCCCGGCACATGCTGACTGCAACATTCAATTGACTGCCCATAGCCAAGAGAAGCCCAGTACCCTCCTGAATATTTGGCTGCAGGATTTCCTTTCTAGTTCCACCCCTTTTGGCGCTTTAAATAGTATGAGTTATACAATTATTTAAATACAGCAAGAGAAGCGGTGAAAAATCAGGACAGATAAATTGTTAATAAACTGTCGTTAGATGACAGAGTCACGACCACATTAAAGAATCAACCCCTTTTATTGAAATTTTTGTGTCTAAAATGTTGGTGTTGTAAAACGACTGAAGACTCAGGAAGAGAGCTTTGCTCTTTCCTATTATCTTTGAAAACGTGGGATCAGAAACATTATTTGTAAAAAGGAAAATCTGACTTCCAAGAAGAAATAGGTGAAGGGAGGAAGTGCCTGTGGAACTGCTGAATACACAAAAGCCTGCCGCTTGACCACTCGGTTCGTTTTACAAAGCATAATTACATCTGCCTTTTTTTAATATTATGTGGTTCTTATTATTACTTTCTGTACCATCTTTCATGTTTCAAGGGAGTAGGCTGCTACCAACTGGTGTTAGGAAGAAACTCATTCCAATTACTCGTTATTTCTGCAGAGGCTGTAATGGCAGCTCCTGGAGACGGATACCAGAATGTGTGCAAAATCAACCAGTTCTGGTTTTGAAACTCCCATCTTCACAATTTTGACTTTTCAAAATTATCTGCTCTTAATACAACGCGAGTTGTCAAAGGCTGTCAAAAATGAAAAAACTCTCAGGAAATAAACATCTCTCCTCTAGTAGGTTTGTATATATTTCCGCAAAAGAAAAGAATTCTAAAAGTAAATAAACACATGGGAGGATTAGAGAAGCAATAAACAAAAGCATTTCCTCATTTTGAATTTAAGAAAATCGGAGCCTCTTTCCAGCCATTGCCAGGAAACATTACTGCCCAGAGGTGAAGTCTGTGCTAGCTAAAATATTATTTAACACTCAGGCATACGTACCTGCATTCACGCATACGTGCACACACAGACACACACACTACATGTACATCCCCATCCGAAATTTAAATCGAGTTTCTACTGTGCCATTGTGGATCGATGGGCAGAGGATTTTAATACCACTTTGGACCAACACAGGCATGGGACTCCTTGTTGCAAGATGGTAAAGCTAACGCTGAAACCTTTTGGTCCTAATGAAGGGGTTTACAGGGTTCTTAATCCCTGCACCCCACCTCGCTTCTCCCGCGGTCCTGCTGAAAGCTTTAAAACAGTCCCCAGCACTAACATGGTACAGAGCCTGTTGAACACGCTGATCTGCTCATGATTACTCTTTGCCACTGTAAAACAATCTAACTCCTCAAGTGAATGGAGTCTGTAGCAACAATGGTGTTATTGACTTGTTGCTCCAGCTCTATTTAGTTATTACCCTCGAGGCCACAATCAATAGACTTTGCACCAAGTCAGCCTAATAAATCCCAGGCTTTCACTGGAGCTTTGCCAGGAACTGCTAGAAAATCTATGGCAGTCAAACACTTAGAGTATGAATAACGCAGAAAGCTGTACTGACAGCTGTATAAATTAATTAACAAGGAATGTTCTTATTCTTTTAAGAAGATCATAATGCACGTTTACCATGATTTAAGGAGTCACAGGTAGAGCAACAGAAAAATTACCTTTGTGCTTTCATTTAAAATAAAAATCGAATGTGATTAAAACCAAAACAGCTTCAGACTACTTTTTCCTCCCTTTCATTACTGGATGTGCAAAAATCTGCATTCCCATTACTGCTGTGGCCGTTTAATTATTCCAAGTTTCATTTAAAAAGGAACCTAGCCCAGCAAACACCGACCACTTAGCGTAAATTGTGCAGGCATTTTAACTTGATAAATGTTGATCGTTGCGTGCTTCTGTTACCGCATCTGCAAGGGGGATTTCAATCGCGTTTGTAATGCAGTGATTAAAACAGAAACACAAGGAAGGGGGAAACAGTTGTTCAAGAAGTAAGAGGTCAGTCACCAGTGAATTCCAGGTTCTTTCAGTTCCTCCTGCAATAAGCAAATATTCCGCGGACTCAGCTGCGAGGCACCTGATCGCGGCGCCCGGAGACGCGCTGAACCTACTGCAGCAAGAGCCTGGTGCCAGCCCCGGAACAAAAGCAGCTCCTTTTGCTCGCTGAAAACAAATGTACCAGATCAATAGGCTCTTACAACTGATTTGTTGCCCCAGTGGTACTTTCTGGGAGCATTCAGCTTTCCTAACGAGGGTCACAGCTTCGACGGGAAGCAACAAGCAGGGTCAGGCCACCAGCCGGTCTGGCACTTGACGCTCACCGCGCAGCGAAGGTGCGTGACTGTGGGCGCAACCTTCGGGCAGAGACGGGCGCTGGAGGCTGAGCCGCGGCAGCCTCCGCGTTTCAGGGAAGGGGAGGGAAGCTCGGACAACGAGGAAGAACTAAGCCGCGCTGTTAGCGCGGGAAAGGTGAGAGCGACCTGCCTCAGGCCTCGGCAGAACCCGCCTCGGGCGCGAGGCGAGGGAAGTCAGGCCGGGGTGGAGCTTTTCACCTCTGCTCCGCTCACCCGCAGCCGCGGCGGCGGCTGCTCTTGGGGGGTGCACCCCGACACCTTTCCAGAGCACCTCGGCAGGCTGTTTAACCCATCCCGCGCCTGCTGCCAGGTCCGTGCGGGTCCCATGACAGCAACCAAACCTGCTCCATCTGAGGAGCGGGTAGCAAGCAGGGGGGGCACAGACGCTTTCAGGTGGAAAACAAGGCGTGACCGTGCTCTCAGGTGCCTTCCACTGCCCTGCTTGGTGAGCACGCGCTCACCCTGAGGACGGACACCGTTGCCTTGCACAGCTGGCTGTCATAGTTTTGTCGCAAACCATTAGACTTTCAATGGTCATTTCAGTCACCGGCAGGGAGGAAGAGATGAAGCTCATTTCACAGCTCTCAGTTCCTCTCTTCTATAGACCAATACATTTAGTATCAACTTTTTAATTCAGAAGTAGGGTTTTCAGGAACTTTAATGGTTCTAAGCATTGATGAAGCAATTTCGATTGAAGTATTCAATTCCTGTTTAAGTCCTCCTGCCCCAAAAGGACTCATGAGCTTTTTGGGAAAGAAAGTTACACTTCGCATTTATAACCCGACCTCAAATTTTGAGGTTATTTCATTGCTTCTGAGCACTGCTCCTCCCTTCTCCCTTCCTTTCCACTTTAAATATACCAGATGACTTTGTTTTAAAATATCCCTTTCTATACAGTCATCTGTAAAGTATATCTGCATCAAATAAAAGAGCTGCTTGGGAATTAGGACATATTTTCAAGAATAGTAAGTGAGGTGGAGAGCCAGAGCTTCTGAGGGCTCAGTCCTGTAAAAAAGGCTTAATTTTCATTATCAGGTGAGTATCTGTCCTTTCAAAACATGACTTCTTCATACGGTCAGTTTCAGCACCCAAAATTGTATCATCAAAAGCACTGTTCATATCTGAAAATTCAGGATTGAGAATTCACTGAAATTAATTTGAACATAACAAGGAAGCACTTGGGGCCTTACGGCTCTCCCTGGCAATGTACCACCTGAGGTGACCATATGTCATTGTCTGGCACCTTGTTAGCAGAACGGCGTTACTCCGCGTTTGGGTAAAAAAACGGCAGAGTTTCTGGGTCCTGGGTCATCCTTGAGATTTCTCGTGTCATTGTAGCTATTTTATTCACTAACTTTAGTGAATAGTCAGTCAGTCACTGTGAAATGCTGATGCAGTTTTTATAATGAGCTGAGGCAGCGATATATTTTTTCAAGCAACTATTTCAAATGCGACACCTAAACTGCCACACCTTCATTTTGTATGTGCAAAAATGACTTCACAGAGTTCAAACTTCAGCCTCCATGCCAATTCTTGGACTGGTGGTAGGACTGGTAGTAGGACTCAGGCTGGGTGGCAGAGCAATGCAATGCTGACATAGCTCAATACATGGAAGACAGAGACTGAACATCTGGGACTTGCCGAAAGCAACAGCGTTGGACCTCGTGCTGGCATCCTTTTTCTTCCTGAGCCAGTTTTGCAGCAAGCTCCACCATGCTGTCAGGAAGCACTATACTGCTGGAAGCCGCCTGGGTTTGCTGATGAGATTTGAACTAAGCTCCTGGTCTTTTGGGAGTCGTTAAAGAGCCTGAGATAAAAGTGAATCTCATCAGCCGATCTTAAGAAACTCATACGAGGAGGGACAGTAGGAGAAATAGCTGTTTCTGAGCACAGCAATGCAGAATTTCATTAAGTTCTTGCCCATGTTCTGCATCTAACCAATACAGAAGAAAACAACTACAGAGACACCAAAGGATTCTCAACCTCTCATTTTGTAATGTCTTCAAAAATGTTAATTATCATCTTCACAGCACTATCCAGCCTATTTGCCTTTTCCCCACTGCCCAGCTTGCTGATGCAGGCCCCCTTAGCCTCACTCCAGCCAGCTCCGTGCACAGCTGGCACAGCTGGCACAGCTGAGCTGTGCCTGCCCTCACCCCTTTTATTCAAGCCACGGTGTCTCCCTGCCTGCCTGTCCTCCACCAAGAACTTTCTACAATGACACCCACAGAGCATAAAAGTGTTTCCCGGTTTTGGTCTACCATGCAATTATATACCTATTTACATTTTTTAATAAGACTGGTAACTTTTAGCAATCCCAGGGAAAAAAAATAATTTTTTTAAAGAAGGCACCAATCAGGTGTAGGCTAAAAACCTGACAGATTTTTTTCCTCTTGTCTCTCTTCTTTCCCTGTTCATTGCACTGCATGCAAATCCCTCTCCCCTCAAAATTCTTCCTTCATGAACTAATTAGATGGTCTTATTTTTAAGCGTTGTAACAATTGTCCTTATTAGTAACCAGATAAGAGTATTTTTCTCTAAGTACCTAGGTTTCTTAACTTGTACAAGAATAAGTAGAGTAATTCCCAGGCATACAGCCACCACAAGGTAGGACTTCCAATAAATTGCATCACTCTGCAAAGCACTGCCTGCTGCAGTACTCTGTAATTGTGTCTGCTCCTTGAAATAATCCCCTCTGAAATGGAGTTTTGGATTTTGGCGGGTGATAATCCCAAGGGGTACAACAGTGATAGCCAATTACCCATAACCAATAAACATAAGCTTGCCAAAGCATCCTCTTCCTCTTTTTAACTCTCTGAGTTTCATATTCTTGAGGGCTGGCCCAGGAACCCTGGCCAGTAGTAGACAGCCATATAATAGCACAGATTTAGAGAATGAAGAGTATAAATGGAAATACAGAACAGTTGAAAAATTACATTTTAATTCAATTTTCTGAAAAACAGTCTCACACTTAAATGCACTTTGGATGAAGACCAGAAAAGTTGTACAGCTTCCCTGGCTGGTTTTCTAAACTCAAATGTGTGCTATCTCACTTTAATCTTAACTGCTTCTTAAGGTGATAACACTGAACAATGTGGCTCTAGAATATATAGGCCAAATGAGAAGCAGGAAACATTTTTCTTTCCAGCAGGTCTACAGAGGTATAACAAAAAGAAACACTCCTGAGCACTAGACTAGCACTGAATGTAAATGATAACATTGTATGGGGCTGAGTTTTCGGTGATTTGTTCCTTTCTATAAAATGTCCTGCAGCTAATTGGCTTTGGAAAAGAATCCGTGCAAAGCTGGTATGGCCCAGTCTGCTTAATTGGGGCGGCGCCCACCAACAGTTTCTCAGGATCAGGGCAAAGGCATCCTCCCTCCAAGTCAGGCTGTTATTTACTTGTGTTGCTTCAAAATTCTTTCGTCATGATTGACTGGATCAACTCAATCTAAATGTTTTGATCTGTTACATATGTGGAAAATGAGATACTGGCACACACACAAAAAGCAGCTGCTTTCTAAGCGCAGTGTCTTAATGACCTCTACGCAGAGCACAGGGCAAGTGAATTAGTCCTCTACCAATGGAGACTGCTTTACCTTCCAGTCTCCATGTAACATGGGAAAGGAAACTCAATGCCTACTCTAAATGATGGAATTAAGCTAGATGTAACTTGCAAATTGATTCATTTTCTCAGCAGACTGAGACTGATCTGAGTTTTCTCTTTTGCGCTGTAAGTATTCTACGCTTGTCCTGAAACAAGTTAGCTAAAATAAATTAGTCAGTGTGGAATAAATTTAAAGGGACACTGACAGATCTAATTTAGCCCCAAATTAAGGATAAAAGCGAGAACAATACGAAATAAATATTAAAAAGTCAGCCTGAAAAAAAGAAATGCTTCTGTGAGACTTCTTATAAGGAAATAATTTCCATTTAAATAATATTCACAACCTGCAGTTGAGTTCCGTGGTGAAGGTGAAATTTACTTCCAGCCAGGAGACGCCACCAAGTCCACTGTAGCTCTTCAGCTGCAACCACCAACAGCAAACAAACGGCAACGACTACATGCAAATATTCCCAACCCATGATCCAAGGTCAGTTGTTGACAGTTTAAATACATTACTAATCTTCCTAGCGTCATATTTTAGGGAACATACATAAACACTGTAAATATTTTAAAAGGCTCTTACGATAATAGACAATATGATCACTGCTGGTGTGATTGATCCAGAAGGCCATGTTGCCAGAGTCCTCCTGTACTGGCGGGCCAACCTATACACTTGGAAATCCATGTACCCAACAACCAACTTCCCCCACTTGCATGAATTCTGCAAAGAAGCAGTTCTGTGGGCTCTGAGACCTGACCCAGCATGACTGGGCTAAAACAGACGACGAGTTCATATACATTAATTTAAGAAGTAGTTTAACCTAACTGGTTTTGTGCCAATTCGAAACAGTTCCCCAATCTTTTTCCTGTTTCAACTTCAGTATCTGAGCTGCATATATGTTAAAAAAAAAAAAAATTTTTTAGATCTGTTCAACTGCACTTTCTCACCTTGCTTTTCATTCCTTCTTTGGTCACAAACCAATTTAAAGCTCACAGCTGCATGGGGAGCGTTGAATGCAGTACCTCCTGTGATGGGAACTCAGGAAAACATGCATGCCCTGCTTGCTGTTGTATGAAATAAAACCCATGGCATCCATACCATAAATGATTAGCCACCCCTCATTAGATCTCAAGTTGCTAACTGAGTTCAGAACTTTCACATCCTATTTTATTTACAAGACACTTTAAAATACTAACTAAAACTTGATGTATTCAGTAAAAAAAAAAAAAAAAAGACAAAGGAATGACAATAGCTATTGAAGTTCCTTGTGGGAGAAGCAACACAGAGCATAACATTTTCCATGTCTGCAATAAATCAGCATTGAAAAGTTTAATAAAGCCACTGAGTAAAAGGTAGAAAAAGGAAGTGTATAAGGTTAGTTCTTATAGCAAGAATAAAATTGATTATATCACCCCGATGGTGATAAATATGGTGATATCAGCTGTCTTGTTGCTCGGCTGGAAGAAATAGTATGTATTTCACTAGCCTATGGGATTAAAACCTAGAGGTGACAAATTGAAGTGGCATTAAGAATAGTGTTGGCCTTTGTAATTTTTTTTTCCTCAAAAAACTTATTATACTGAATGGGACAAAACTTACATTTAAAGGAAGGCTCTATTTGTCACACATACGATCTTAACTCAATAAACCAAACAAGGCTTTTCTCGCTCCCTGAATCAGTATAATAATGGTAGTTTTGTTTAAGCTGCTTGTTTGTACAAAAGCCTGTAGATATATAGACCTCAGGGTAATCCTATTGCTGAAAATAAGACCTAAATGAAAACAAATCTTACCAGCAGATCTCTGTTTTGAAGACAGCTCTATTCAAATCGGCTATGCTGATTATACTCTGAGATAACCCGGCACACCATTTAAGGTTGATCACTTCAGCAAACACGAGCTTTGTGCTGCAATTTTCTAGTCGTTCATTTTCCAGGATAGCAAAAGACCTCCACAACGACTTCATTAGGGAGTTAGTTACACAACTTCAGGCCAACAGATTCTTCAGGGAGAAAGAAAGAAAGATGCAAAAGCTCAATTTAAAAGCTCTATGTTAGATTCTCCAGTGACGCTGGATTTTAGCCCTTCTGCATTTTGGAGAGCAGGTTCCATTTTCTCTTTTTCTCCTTCATACACACACTATAAGGAACACAGAATGATGGCAGCTTGACGTTTTCTGGTCCAAACAACAACTACACAAAATTAATGAGACTGATGTGCAAAAGACTCACCATGGTTTTACTCTTCTCAAGTGAAATATTATTCTAAGGAATAAATAATATCTATCAGTGATATAGTGGAGAGCAGAAAAAGGGGAAACTAAAAGGAGAAATATATCTTAAAAGCCAACAGACTTTCTTTTAGTGGTAAACAAAACTGCTATACTAGCAAAAAGTTGGTAAACGCTTATCTTCTGCAACTACATTAGTAGGCTCAATCACTTTACTGATTGACCCAGTTACTTGCACATAGATTTAATCTTTTGAAGGATCTTCTTCATTCTCTCTGTGAAAACATTTGTAGAAGAGAACTGATAAACTCTAAATGGAACGTGGTCAACTTCAATTTTCCCTCTTCCTCAAACTCTTCTGCTGAAGTGGACAGAAACAATCCTCACTGAAGAAGCAAAAGGATTGGCCCCCATGGGTTGATTGACCAAAGACAACAGAGCCCGTCACCATCAAGGACGGCTTAAGCACTCCTTGCAGTCCCATAGTTCCCTGTGACCTGCTCAGATGAGTCTGGGGTCCTTTCTTAAATGCACGTACATGGAGTTGTTTGTGCTTTGTGGAGAAGAAATGTATTAAGTTCTGAAAAGAATTTTCAATGGCAATTTTTGTCTGCTGCAAAGAAGAACTCCATGCTCCTGATAACCCCTATTCCCTCTACAAAGAGACGCCATGATAAACTTTCTGGTATGACCCACAGAGACGTGGGAAAACTGGTGCCAAGCTGCCTGGCCCTTCCCCCTCTCCCTCAACCCCTTCCACGCTCCACACACAACAGGAGGAATGACTGGGCTTGTACTCCTGGTTCACTGCAAACTCCATTTGCTGCAGCGAGAGCACAAGTTTTAACAAGTTGGCTGACTTCAATAGCAGCATTTACTAACACAACAAATGTCCACCAAGTCAGGAGCTCTTTAGAGTAAGGATTACAGATCTCCGAGGAAAAATAAAGTCTAAACAAGGGAGGTGATGGGCTGACTCTGAAAGGACAGATGATTTGGGTCAGATGTGCACTAAAAGCTTCAAAAGTCATATTGCTTTTTCTCTTAAGCCCTTTGTTTATATGCTCAACCCTGCCTTTCCCCTCTGGTTTCTACCTAAGGTCTTATGACTTCCTCTGTACCTGAGGCCTCTTATCCCCCTCTGGTCTCCTTGCTTGTCTGGTTCCCACTCCCTGTTCCCATAAAGCAGTTTGTTTCTCACTCTTTTTGACTCTTTTGTTTACTCTAAATCTTTTTAAAGATTATTTCCTTCCTCTGCTCCCCCCAGTAAATCCATTAGGTGAAATGATTAATTCATTTTGCCCCAGAAGTGTGCCACAGCAACGTTTTGAAAGGGGTAACATGTCATTGCATGAAGGGGCTGAAAGAAGTGACCTGGCCCTCGTTGAACAAGAAGCCTGTAGCCGAGCTTGAATTCAACTCTCTATCTCCAAGTCTCAAAGACAACGTTTAACTCACTGCATCACTCACCCTCACTGTTGTCTTAGTTCACTTGGCACCTCTTGTTGGCCAGTGACTGAATTTATAACTGACACTGTGGGCTAAAGGGCTCTCATTGGACTATCTCATCTAGCGAAGCATGGAACATCAGAAAACGTGCACTGATTAGAAAGACAGTTATTGCTGAAGAGTTACGACTCTTCTAACTTAGTATCCAAGTATCTAACTTAGTATCCAAGACTGAACATGTCAGAGTAAAGTTCAAGGGTACCATGTGACAATCTACCTCCTCCTGTCCCCAGGAAATCTCACCCCAATTCTAAATATTAGAGATTATCTTAAACCTTTCAAGAATGAGTTTTTATCTCCTTCCCAGTGCTCTCTTTGTTTTTATTAGCTACAATAATGCTAGATATTTTTGTTATCTACATAAATGCCTAATCCCTCATTCACTTTTGTAAATTCTTGGCTTCAGTGAATTCCAGCGGCAATGAACCCCTCAGACTGATCACACATTGTGCGGAAAGGCAGGTCTGATTCTGGGAGCTAAGCCAAAGCAGGGAGCTTATTGGTACAGAAAGATATTTTTAATTGGGGAATGAGCATTTTTTTAAAAAAACAACCTGTACATATCTTAGTTCTCTGCTAGGCTGATGGTGAGAAATTGTTGAGAAAACAATTTCTTAAGTTTGCTCAACTCCTTGGTCCAGTTGTAAGTCAGGAGAAATGAGGAGGTTGGCAATTCTGGTAAGAGCAATGCCACTGGAGGAGTGGTACATGCATTCTTTTTCTTCTTGACTTATTCATACACATCATTTGCTTGCTTCTTGACAAATGAATTTTCAGGACAGCATTGCTCAGTTGGCACATCAAGGCTCATGAACACAGTACACCAGGGGAAATAAGAAATGGATTTTATTAAGTTTATTAGCAGCTAAAAACATGATACTTCAAGGCTGGAAGTAAAGTAATCCACCTACACAATTTGAGTGGAATGAACATTTGGCTTCAACTACAGCTCATATGTAAAATATAAATCCAGTTTCTCCATTGGAAATCCTTTGGGGTCTGGTTTTACACTACCTTGATCAAACCAAGAATTAAAGTTCAAGCTGGTTTCCATTCCCACATGGCGATATGACCTACATGTTTGTATTAGTGGTGCTACTCCTTCCACATCTCTCTTCAGATCAGTATTTCCCCCAGCTTCTCTTTTTTTGCTTCCTTTTCTTTCTTTCTAAGTTGAAATGAGTTTTAACACTATATAGACAATATATTGTGAAGACAATGGAAAAAGTAATTAAAAAACTTATTACAGAAAGAACCGCTTCTAAATGAGGTCCCACCTCTCCACCACTAAGTATAAGACATAGAAAAGAGAGGTGCTTCTGGATACAAATGAAGCAAGAAAAGATTGATCATTTTTGCAGGAAAATTCTGAAGTTCAATATAATTGCTATCAACCTAAACAATAGAGAAAATCAGAGAGCTGCATGGTCAAGGCCATACTAGAGAAACTGGACTTGTGAGAATTAGGACTTCTGGGTTCAGTCCTGTCCCAGATACCCGGTTGTGCCTCTTGAGGTTTCCTCTGTGCCAGCACTTTTCCATCTGGAAAACAAAGGTAAGGCTCACCTCCCACAAACGGATGCTGCAACGCTTAGTTCATATCTACAGTGCTCTGAAGCTCTTGGGTGATGAGAGGTATCTATATCTGAAATACTGTTCTTACACACCTACTACCTGCAATAAGCTGTAGTGACACATACTGACTTTTACATTACTAGAAGACGACAGACCTGATTTCTCCCCAGATCTCACTCTTTGTACCCAGGGAAGCAGCTGAAGAGCAGAAAGCGATGTTGCTGCTGTTCTTACCGTGAGGTTTTCACACTAAGACCATTGCTCTGATGGCTCGCCAGCTGACTCGGACACTTCACTGTCCCTCAGGCAGAGAGGCCCTGTAACTGCTCAGATCAGTTCTGTTCACGAACGTATCTTCAGGTCGCTGTTACTTCTGTGGAAACTCAAAGCTTCTGATTAGCATGGGATAGTACGGGCTGCAGTCAGAGGACGTCTGCCATCAACTGAGGAAGCAATGGCTTATTAAGCAATAGTAAGCAATCCCCTTATTCCAAGGTGTGGAGGCTGCAGTAAATATTGTTCAAAAAGCCACTGTTAGGAGAACAAATGGGATCAAAGTTGATGGTTAAGTAGGAGACCACATCTGGATACCAAATGAGATAAAGGCCAGGAGGTAGCAGTTGCCCAGACTGGATGTTTCAGCAGTGGAGTCCCGGGACACAATAACAAACTCCTACTAATCACTTGCCCCTGTACAAGAGGGAGTTAAATCAGCTAATCACATATGCCATCACAGGCTGGGCGCTACAGTGCGGCTCAGAAAGTCAAACAGGTAGTGATCGCTCCTTATCTGTCAAAGCAGCCATGTTTTAATATACGGTGCTTCACTCCACCCTTCTCAGAAAAGATTGATAAGCAAAATGATGAAGCTTTAATGAGCTTAATTGCAAATGCCTTATGTTCTTGCATTGTTGCCAAACAGCTACTTCAACATCCAGCAGTTTACTTAATAACTCTCCCCTCCTCTTCCCTACCCCCTCCAAGCCCAGTAACGTAATTATCCGTGTGGCAACCCCCTGTTTCACTTTTCTTTATTTATTTCCCCTCTCCCCCTCCCGGAATTACTGTAAATGGGTATCTTTGAAGGGAGGGTGGCAGGCAGCTTTTGGTACGGGGCTCACCAAGAAGCCCTCCATCAAAGGGGCTTTTGTGAGCATGCCCTGGACCGAGGCCAATCAGATCATCTTGCTGTCTGTCTCTGAAGAAAATTCGCCCCTGGTATGCAAGCCAAGCCAAGCGCCGTAGACAGGGTGACTGCACTCCTAGTCCAACCTGTCTTAGTTGAGTGAAAAAATGCTGAAGGGAAAATTACCTGTTTGGCTCCAGACTGAATTAACTTTTTAATATACAAGTATGTTTATTATTTTTCCTTAAAAGTGCCTGCCTATCTAATATATTCATTAATGTTATCTGGTCAGTTCACTTGAAATATTATGAAAAATGTGCAAATGCAATAAGGCTACAGTGCTCGGAGGCAAAGCAAGATGTATTTTCTAATTATACGACAGAAAACGACATTGTTATTAACAAATGACTGTACAGGCTAATCTCCTTATGTTAAGGCTAGTGCAAGCGAGGATGTTTTGTCCCTCCTACCCAGCGTACCAGGAGAAGTGGACGGCCTTGACACCGACTCTCTCCCCACTCACTGATGACCACAAATCCTCAGCATCAAACCCAGCGTGACCTGCCCGGAGCTGGCCTCCAAATCCCGGCTCCCTTGGCTTCTGAGGGGCACAGCCTCTCTTCCCCAGAGACCCTCCTGCTTCCTCCTGCGCCCTCCCAGCTGAGGGGCTTTTGTAGCCCAACCGTCCTCTGCTCCATACTCAGAAATCTTGCATTTTCACCATCCTTGAGCTGCTTCCCAAGTCTCTGAAGAGATGTGCCTATATTAGCTGGGATTGTAGAGGGACTGCTGAGAGCTTCTGCCTGCACCCAGCTCTTTCTCCCTTTCCCTCGGTCTGGCTGTCTTCTCCTCTGCCTGTCTCCCCCAGTCCCTGCTACTATCTCGAATTCCTCCCTCCGCTGCCACTTCCCCTCGCAGCTTCTTCCTGCTCCCTATGTGCTCTCGATTCTTTTGTTCCCCTTTTTAGAAACACCTTGTAAGTGCCAGACAGGAATTTCCCGACACTATGTCCTGCATTAAGCAAGCGATAATGGCAGAAACAATAGAGAATTATGTCAGTAGGGTGCCCTAACAAAAGAGCAGAATTTAAATGAGGAGGCAGCTTTGGTCTTTGGAATTTGTCCACTATAAATGACTCTTCTTTTTTTTATTAGCATGTCTAGTTCAAGTGGAACACATTGTAATTTTAAATGGACAATAATAAGGAAGGATCATATGTTCTGCTCTTACATGTGCACTTAACATTCCCTGGGAGTTCTCTCCCTCTGCCATCCCCTCTCTTTCTCCCACCACCGCCCTCCATATTTCTCACTGTATTTAACTATCTTTCTTCGTCTTTTATTTTGCTCTCAGAAGAACCCAAAAGTCCTAATCCAGAGCTGTGTAAAGTAAAAATAAGAGTATACAGCTACAGCAAGCTACCTGTGCACCACTTTTGCTCACAAAATGCTTGTTTTGCAAATACTATAGAAGAAAACTCAAATTATGGAATATATTTTCAAAACCAGTTGATCTTAAACTCATCCTGGTTGTTCCTCTCTAAAAATTTAAATGGCACCAGCATCTCTGTTCCCTTCTTAGACCTGGTTCAAACAACAACATGCCAGTCTCCTTTCAAAGCTGGCCATCACCAAGCAGGAGCAAGGTTACTTAAAAGTAGTTCCTTAAGTAGCCATTCTCTCCTATCACTACTGTA
The DNA here is from genome assembly GCF_000687285.1 of Phaethon lepturus. Classification (NCBI taxonomy): domain Eukaryota; kingdom Metazoa; phylum Chordata; class Aves; order Phaethontiformes; family Phaethontidae; genus Phaethon; species Phaethon lepturus. The sequence continues at coordinate 155,743 of NW_010531566.1, read as the reverse complement.
AGAGCTGTGCTGGTGTTAAGAGTTTCTGTCTACATGTCAGATTTTTTAAACTAATCCAAGTTAAAACAACCACTGACTTATTTTAAGTCTGGTTCCTTGACAATATAGCCCCACAACCAGTTGAACTGGTGCAAAAGAAAATCACACCATAGGTAGAAACCTGTGGCCAATGCTTCCTTACAGCACTACTGCTAGTGAAAGTTATGCTCATGAAACTAAAGACTAAGTTTCCCAAACAGCTGTGCATTAAAAAATGAGTTGCCAGCTTTGTAGTGAGCTTTTCTGTTTATTGCTCTTCTCTGTATTTTTTCGTAAGCTAATGTAATCTGAAAACTGGGGTTTCAGAGTAAGTAGTCAGAGTAACAGCAACAAGAGAAAACTGACAAATGAAATGCGGGTTGTGCAGGACAATCTCTCCATGATGAATTGCAGGACTAGGTTCGGAAGTGTCCGTCTGTAGCCCATACATCGGGTTTTAATTGTGATTCTGACTGAATTAGCACAGCCCTTACCTACCCCAAGCCTCAGTTTTGCTGTTGGTTATCAAGCCAACCAAGGTGGTGTTAACAAGCCTGATAAAAGTTCAGAAATTCTTCTGTGGAACATGCAAGACCATGCTAAGGGTTACTGTTGCTATTATTGACAAAGACTTGGTTTAAAAAGAAAGTTCTGCTGTGCTCTGGATTTTCATTCATTGGACTGTGGGTTACAGCCAGGGAGACCTATCACTTTTTTGCTGCACACACCACAGGCTCATTTTTACTTACTTTAACTGCAATGAGTTTTAACAGACCCCAACAAAGTTACATCAAACACAGCATTGTTTTTCTCCTAGCAACGTGCAAAAGAATAATTTTTGCATAGCTTTTTTTCCCCCTTGCAGTCTACAATAGCACCAAGAAGTACTTCAGACCAGGTAAAAGCATAATTGAATAATTTTAGTAGCCTTAAATCAAGCCGGGGAGTATCAAAATGCTCTGATTTCTGAAGCACTCCTTGGAATTTTAAGGGGTCTTTCTGGAATCAATCATTCTGGCACATCACACAACCAGGAAAAAACCTTCTTTCTTCCATGCACCAATTTGTCATAGAAATCGGTTCTCTTGACATTGTCTCCTGTGCCAATAGATGACAGCTGAGAGAATATGTGTAAAAAGAGCCACAGACTAAGCAAGCTACAGATAGTAGATTACAGAGTGCAGTCCAAAAAGTCTATATTAAACCATAAAAAAAAGAAACTTGGCTTCTCTTAGAGATAAAGATTTCTGCTCTATACGATAGTTTTCCATTTCCCAAATGTGTTTTTTTAAAGGATGCACTACTTGTAAAAAGGAATATGATGAGTAATAGCTATTTCCCGTTAATTCTGCTTCCTGTAGGGATTTGTTCCTTGGTGTGATCTCACATGTTTGGCGCCAGGTGGGGATCATATGTCCCAACTGGAACCTGCTTAGTCTATAGCCCAGTGTGTGATGAGAGGAAGAGAAGGGAAAATGCCCTTCAGCTTCAACTTGCTTGACAGTGCCTCTGCAAAAGGCTGATACAGAAATGAACTTGACAATCTGAAGGCAGGATGTGTCTCTACCAACTGTATACGTGCTAGACTACCACAAGACATGGCAACTACTGACCTGAACTCTGCTTTAGATTTGTCCTTTTTAATATTGCTTCGTGGTCTGGCATGAAACAGCAGTAATAATCCATTGGTGTTTTACAGTCACTGGGGACTCCTGCATGCTGCTCGCTCTGATTTACAGTCCTTATAATGCTCAGCCATCAGTTAAGTCCTGTAGAAGGAGCAGCACCCATTTCAGGACCTCCAAGCCTACACCCTGCACACAGGTCCCCATGCTGTAGCTCCTCCTTGTTCGAGTTTGACATCCAAGAGCTCTAAGGCCCTTAAAACAGAGCCCAGGGATACTGTAAATACAAAAAGGAAAGAGCGTTGGGGCTACAAGGAAACACTCCTGGGAAATGTGGTGGCGCAACGTATCCCAAACTGTGATACATGCCTCATTAAAGCAGGTGAGCCTCTTCAAAGCAGTCACACAGGTTGGGCCAGAACCAGGGCCTTCACCGCAACAGCGCTTCGTGCCATTGAACAGCTGCAGAAGTAGCTAGACTTTTTTTTTTTTTTTTTAATTTCTTTTAAAAAGGTTGTGGATATCCATTTGGGGATATGTGTTTCACTTGTGTCCTGGAATAGGAATGTTGAAACAACTAAGTCTCACAAAACTTCTGTAAGACAAATTCCTTAACACTCCCAATTTTAGAGGCAGAGACAAATGAAGTCAATATCAAACCCAGGATGTGCATGAGGAGCTCCTACCCCTGTGTTCAAACCACAAGATAATTCCTCTCCTTTCAGGCCCTGATCCAGAGCAAATCAGTTGGAGTCCTTCTATTGAGTTCTCAATCAGCAGTGTAATCACTTTAGCATGTGTCAGGATTAAAACCAGCCCTCCAAATAAGACCATGTCTACACTGCAAATGCCTTACTGATAAAGGAATACCAGCACAGTAAACAGACAAAGCATTCCTGGGGCGGTGTAAACTTACACTGGCAAATCTGCTCTTTGTAGTGGTATAGTAAAATCATCCCCGCAAGCAAAACAAGCACCATTTTGAGGTATAATTGCATCTACATGTGTAGTGTTTGCTCACTGAGAGGTGTCAGTCTGACCAGAACAGCTGTGCTGATAGAAATCTGCAGCGCAGACCTGGCCTTATTTTTTTTTTTTTTTTCCCAGAGTTTTAAGTAATTAATAACAATCAACATTGACTCTCTGGTCAAAGCGGTGTCAGTTTGTCTCTTTAGAGGTTTACACAAATTGGCTGGTTTAAGAAAGAGAAAAGAAAGGAATTTAACATGGTTACATGGGCTTGCCTTGGCTGGTATTTAGAAGAGTGTACAGCTATGGAAATCAGATATACTGTGTGGAAACACCATTTCTGGACACAAAGCCAGGCTTTGTGAGTTTACAGCTAGCTTTTTCCAAGACCCTATTCAGCAAAGTCCTGTAGTCGTACCCTGCTAGTTCCACAGATGGAGGAAAATGGTGACGTGGAAGAGATCTCCCACATGGCCAGCCTCCCTCCAAGGCCGTAATGACACACTGCCTCTTGCTGCAGATACAAGATATCTCTGAATCAGCTTGTGCTAGAGATTAAAATAAAAAAATAAAAAAATACAAGGAATGTACAAGGAATACAAATGTAACCAGCCAAAAATGAGGCGAAAATCTGGCTGGGAAAATTCTTTTGAGGGAAAACGCTTTTCCTGGGGTGCCTTTGAAAAACAAGAAAAATCATAGGTTAGCCTAGAAAAGTTCCTTTTCCTTGGATCACACTGTTTGTGCCTGTTGCCATGTTAGACACAATGCCTGTTTTAACAATTTGTTAAGATCCATTTAAATGGAACCAGATTTGACTTGATGATGTGAGATCTGATAAAATTATGTGAGGAAATGCTAATTTAACAACCAATCCCTTGAATCACATTTCCTTACCCCCAGTGGAATCTAATTCTGATAACCTAATACGAACTCCCTCTTCTCTTTGCTCGTTTGCATATGCCTAATGCAATCACTGCTCTGTCTGCTGAGTCTCATCTTCACCCCTGACTAGTCTGCTGCTCTCCTCAACCCCTGCACTCGTTCAAAGCAGGGTGTCTGATTTACTCAGCTCGTGCTGTTGGCCTCCTTTGTGCTGGACTCTCAGCAGCCAAAAGGCTCGTTTCCCTGTCATATCTTTGCAGTCACCATCTCCAATCCTTCTTTTCTGTTATGTCCCCCGCCATGGGGGTAACCTTTCTGAGTTCCTTTCTTTCATCAACTCGAAGACCAGTTTCATTTGCCTTTTCATTACCCTCCACTGATTTACAACTCCGCTGACAGAGGAGCTGGAGAAGACATCCCAGTGATGCCACCACTGTTCCTTCTGACTCCAAAGCCTCTAATTCTCATCTAAGCACCGACATTTCTCTTCCTTTCCATATCGATACCCAGACAATCATTCTATGCCACCAAGTACTGCATAAATCATCTTTTCTTCCTGTGTCCCCACAAGGAAGAATTAGTTAAATAAACAAATGGAACTGGAGCCTTGGCAATCTCTTGTTCACTACAGACTTTGCCTCTCAGCTTCCAAACTGCCCAAAATGAATTGGGTACAGGCTCCTTCTCTAGTCCCATACTCTAATCAGCAGGCTGTGCTTAACTGGATAAACAGCCCTTCACATCATCTTCTTTAAAACATCACAGCTCCCTCCTGTGTGAACCAAACAGCCACCGTGCCCTGGCACAGACACGGCTCTAACACCGACCCTGGAGGAAGATGAAAAGCGAGACAACTGTTTCCTGGCTGTGCATACTTGAGAAAGAAATATGTATTTTCTTCCCTCCCTTTTGCCTTGCCGAGCATGTTGCAGTTGTGATGACATGTCAGAGGTGATTAGGCACTCAGTTTGGATGACACACATAACTTATCCATGCGGCCAATAAAACCTCCACGCAACACCTCCCCATCCATCTCTATAGATCCTCTTGATTCCTACCCCAGCCTTCAACATAACCCAGGGAAGTTATTTATGCCTAAGTGAATTAGCTTGCTAAGAGTAAGTGGAGTGCAGTGAGCCAGCAGTTTTCTCCCACAAATGCGAAAATAAGCAAAGGGTTCTTATAGCTCAGTGTGGCTGAAAACAAATTGTCACGGCTAATTTTGGCCTGAGAAGTGCACCAAGGATTCTCTACATTACCCATACAGGTCAAGCTTATCAGTTCACACTTGTTAGTGCAAAAATCTCTTTTCCTATCTTTGTTTCTGCCACTTCTCTTATCCTGTCACTCTCCTGGAGTAAGTGTACTGGCTGGGCACTTCAGTAGCCATTTTTGCAAACACTCTTATTCCGTTACAGAAAGATATTCACACGTACACACAAATGACAGTAGACTTCAGTGTAGTGCTTATCACAGGGAAAGGACAAGACAGCCTCGTGTACCTACGATATTGCATGCTGCCTTACACAAAGATGATCTCTTTTTCAGCAGCCTCCCTTCTGGAAGAGACAGGAAACATTTCAACTGAATCCTTTAAGAAAAAAATTTCTTCACGCAAAGGACAGAGAGAGGGAGGAAAAAAGTTATCCATGATGATTCATCACTGTAAAGGTAGCATTCATAATTTCCTCTCACTTCTGAGCCCATGGGTCATGGACTTGACTGGGGCTGGAGTGTCCTGAGTTTCAAGTTTTTGGGTTGTTAAACTGCCTGGCCATGGACGGAGCACACCAACCTGCTGACTAAGTACTTTCCTTTCCAAAGCATGGAAAAAGAAACTACAGAAACAAAACCTGGCCAGTGATTTTGAAGGGAGACACCCTAATTTCAGGGGATTGGGATTTGCAGGTGGGAGGTGATTTACAAGGTTTTACAACTCCTAGGAAATTGGATATGTGCTGAATCAGACAGGAATGGGTCAAAGGGACTCTGCTAGACACAGGCTGAATTTGGTGCTGATCCAGCTATTGCAAAGCATCACTTTAAGCCTGAAAGGAAGTAAAGAAGAACTGGTGGGAGTGGGCTGGAGATGGGGAGCCCTGCTGGGAAGAGAGCTCTTCTAGGTACATAGGGACCTTAGGACCATAGGCAGCACATATGGTGAGGGATCTCCATGGGATGTGGAAGCTTGTTTTATGGTCCCCTGGACCTCCTGAGAAGTAGGAGAGATTGTCTAAACGTTCCCAAGTGAAACAAAACCACAGAAGCAGCATGTGCAACATTTTTCCTTCAAATCATTCTACAGCACATTTCTCCACTGGGTGAGTCAGAGGTGCTAACCACAGATCCCTGAGGAGAGCAGAGGTCAAGCACTGGGCAAGGTGGTTTTCTGAAACTGGTTTTAGCATGTGCTTGATCGAAAGCAGTAATTTGAAGTCAAGTAGTGGCATTTTTCTTCTTAAGTAAATGAAGATTTCTTTGTATGAATCCTTCCCCTGCAGCCTGTTCACTCTCCATTACTCAGCTTACACAGGGGCAGATCTACCAGGCAGCCGAGGGGCCCACAGCCCTCTCTAGCCCTGCCTGTGAAGGGGACGCTCCACCTCACCTGCGGGAGCAGCTCTGCCATGCAGAGCCCTCTCCGCCGCATTGCAGCTGCTCCCCCACCAGTTCACTTGCTATTTTCACATTGCACACCGGGCAAGGGAAGACAGTCTATTTGCACCCCACAGCAGAGACACGTGTCCTCCCCTCATACCTTCTGATAGAGAAAATCATTGCTAATCTTGCACGCGTAACACAGGAGCAACTTACGGCGACGACTGCTTTCCCACCAATACTCTTTTTTTCATGCCCAGGGGAATGCCTGGTTGTCCTTTACTGTAGATTTTGAAGCTCGGTAAAGAAACCAGTATGCAATAAGTTTTAGTTGGCATGCAGGCTGATTCTGTACCTTTATAAATACCCTATCAGGGCACTGTGTGGATAGTTATCATCTTTGATGCACTCAATTTTAGGGGGAGACAGAAACATCGACAGAAGAGAAAGCAAGGTTCACTCCATGTAACACAGAAGAATTCAGTCAAGTACAAGGATGAGGAGGGAGAATTATTAGTCTGCTTCACAAGCGTCTGAGATGTTCAGAGGATGTGAAATTTCTCTGATAGATTGGGGATTCCAGTTCAGAGTATTTCACACTTTGCAATTCCCTGGCAGGCCAGCCCGTTTGCACAGACCCCGGCTGCTGGGATTCCAGATCTCACGTTCGGCCATTTGGAATTTATTTAACACGTGTCACACATAACGCAAGACTTGCTTCAGAGGAATAGGCAAATCACTTGTAAGGGTGCATTTACAGGCTCAGAAGTCATGGAAACTGTGCTCACTGCTTGTCAACTCATTCAGGGGAAATTGTGTAATCAACTTAACATAGCAGTTATCCTTTACCTAGGAGGTCAAGCTCATAGTTCCTGTATGTCACCACACTTGGCTATTAATCACTCAGGAGGAAATTCATCATTTTTATTTAAATTAAACTGTACAAAGTGGGGTTAAGTCTGAATTCAGATATTCTGTCTCTCTTCAGAGAATCTGCAAGAGCCAGACTTTCTGTAGTTTAATCTCCACCTTTTGGGGAAAAAAGACCAAAAAAAAAAGAAAAAGAAAGAAATTTGAGTGAAGGTTGCTAAACTACTTATCTCCTCATCACAAGCTGTTAAGGAGACAGGTAGCTAAGCCATTCAACATGCTTTCTTTCATCTGTTTCTATGTTTTTCTCAAACAGTTTGGATCCCACACCGAATTTCTGCCACTGGCATTTTCTCCTTCTACCTTCTCTATTTCATCTCCTATGCGATTCATGGCAATTCAAGAAATGACGCGAAGGGACAAAGTGATTGAGGGTCACTTCATGATTAGACATGATGTCCTCTCTTGTCCAAAGCCAGGAGACGGCACTTATGGAAGACAATGTGAAAACACCGTCATCCCAGCGTGGCGCCTGGAAACACACTGAGTCCTTCACACTCTGAGAACTCTTCATCCTAAAGGCCCCTCTGGACAGTGCTCCAGCTCATTAAATGAGAACTCCTTAAATTCTGCAAAGACAAGACCACATTTTCCCCTGCCTGTCCTTCCAAAATCTCATATGACATTATTGTAATATTTGTAAGTATGCCAGAAAACTGACAATAGCTCAGTTCCCCCCTCCCCACCACTGGTCTCCTCAGGTAGTCTTTCTCCACCTGGACTTCCCCTGCCATGAATGAAGCTATGCCATTTTTGTTTTGAGCCTGTTTCACAATCTGCCACTTTGGGACGTCTCTCCTGTGTGTTGAGTTGCATCTGGTTACATTCCAGAAATGCATTCTGCCAGGTCAAGAGTTTTCCTTCCCAGGGAATTAATTATGAAAAGTTTTCATCTCCAACATGTATGGCTACTTATTTGCTGCTTACATGCTTTTCACTTTCCTGCTTTTAAACGCGTTGGAAATGGTAACAAAAGAGATAATCCGCCTTTGTGGGTATTCCCATAATTAGCAACACGCACATCTGGATAGAGTTTCAATGGTCCACTGTTATTCAAACAATTTGTAATCACACAGACTGTGCAGTGAACCAGCAGAACGGAGCATATAGCTTTTCATTATTATGTGGTATACAGTACCCATAATATACAAATAAACTCAAAACCTGCAGCAGCAACAATGACACATTCTGTGTGGCCTTATTCACCAAACGGCTCTCTAGAAAGTCTTTATGGAAAGATGCAACACATCCACTAATTATTTGGGGTTGTTAGCGGGTAGGGAGCGTAGGAAAATCTTGCCGCATCTGTTCAACATTTTAAAAAGCCAAGTCCAGCAGCATTTATAGGATTTAAAAAATAAAGACTATAAAAACCTAGAGCTCAGAGCTTAGTTATGTGGGTGCACAGTACCACATAGCATGTAACAGTAGCCGATTTTACAGGATGTGTAACAATACATACCAGCATAGCCAAAGGCAGGATCAAGCCCTTAAAATTTTATATTGCGATTCGTGCTCAAAGATTTGTTTCAGTCTGGATGCCATGACTCATATTCTCCATTCCCCCAGTGCTTTATCCCCTCCTTCCCCATGACCCAAGCTAACTTTTTATTAAGATGCAGGTTTGCTTTTTTAAGTCTAGTACTTATGGATTTCATCCTGCAACCTGTACTCACAGGATGGAGTCCCAAACGGCACGAATGGAGTTACTTCCAGACGGACCGTGAGACTGGCCTGCCTGGAAGCGGTTACTGCGGAAGGTGAAGAGGTTTATTCCTGCTCCTTGGCTGAAGTGTTTTCCTTTTAAAGACAGACTGCCCAGATCTCCTCAGCACAGCACTAACCAGGAAAGCCCTCCCCAGCTTGTCTGACCCCCGCACAGCTTTTCAAGCATCATATCCGAGCCCACGCTGTACCGCTGGACAGTGCTGAGCCACTTCTACGTGGTATTTCGGAAATGTCAAAAGGTATCTCTACCAGCTGTTGACTACAAGACTTTATGTTAAAAATCTAATATCAGAAGAATGTACGATTCACTTAATCAACACTGGCTTATGGAGAAACAGCACAGGGATGTGAGAAATTCAAGTCTGAAATTTCTCTGAGTCAAGGATTGTTAAAGGAGAGTACGTCTCAGTGAAATGCTTTATGAAGAGAAGGCAATTGCCGAGCGGGTGAATTCGACTTAATGATGACAGCCTGGCACCGTAAGTCAGGAGTTCTCCCCATGGCTCTTCTTGTTTATACTCTATCTGAACCAAGGTGATAATTTTTAATCTTTATATCCTTTTGCTTACCCATTTGCATAATACAGAATTATACAGCAATAACTGCAGTATTACCTTTCCCCTCCAAAACCTGCCAGTCTTCTGGAATCTTCTGCAGCTTCCCTGAACAACTCTGACTTTGGATGAGCTTGAAAAATGTTTATTTCTAGCAGGAGGACGGAGTTTGGATCCCTCCCTGTTGTGGGGGCTCTTGGGTATGTTGGTGACAAGATCAAAATGGAGACATATTGAGCTTTCCAGCATGGCCTGCTGCTTTGGGATAAAGGATATTTAAGTGTATTCTAAGACAAATATTTCTCCCCCTTCCCTTCTCCAAATTCTGTGAAATGCTTTTTGACTGATGTTGTGTACATCAAGGGCTGTGAAACTGAGTTATAGTAAATATTCACATTGATTTATCCTTTTTTTCCAAAAAACTTGTGTATTTGCAAGGTCTTATTAAATAATAATTGTGCAACAACAAAAGCTGATATTCACCAAAACCTGATGTCTGCACATGGCACACATGCTGGTAGCACAAATCCACATGACAATTACCTGGGTGTTTTGACTAGCTCCACCCAGATCTAGGTGGCATTGACAATAGATGCTTTCCAGCCAATCCCATACTTTTTTCAACCAAATAGAAGCAAAGAATTTCTTCTTGTATGTGACAACACATTCTTATTTCTCAAAGGTATTGTACAGCTACATTAATGCACAAGAAATGTGTTGAGGTGATGAGTTGAAAAACACAATGAAGGTGCCAATCAAAACTTAGAATATTGACAAACACTGAAGAAACTCAAACCTCCACACAAAAGCTGAAGCTCAAGGCCCATACAAAATAAAAAAAAAAAAAAATCACATAAGAAGAGTGATATTTGATTAAAAAAATTACACTTTTTTTCTTTTGAAATCCAACTTGTTTCATTTTTTGAAAGTAAAGTTGCAATAAGCAACAAAATCTCTTGCACAAACTGTGCAGGGTAAGTTAATTTTGAATATAACTAAACAATATATCAGCAAAGTATTCCTTTCAGCTTCCTGGAGACTTGTATATTGCCAATTTATAATTAGTTGCAGATTTTCAATTACTTTCTAGCTAACAAAACGGTTTCATTTGCATTGTTTACTTGCCACTTAACTCAAATTGTACCCAAATTGGTTATTTTAAAATGTGACACAGATTTTCAGGGCCAAAGCAAATTCTATATGTTTTAGTGTAACAAGCATCTGTATTTCAGTCTTCAGTGATAAAAGTGTACAGGATTTGGCCAAAACTCAATCAACTCCATCACAATCTCAAAATGCCTCCTGTGCAATTTGTCAAAAGCAGATTTCTTGGCAACAACACATAAAACTACAGCAACGCATAATGAAGAACATAATCTCAGAAAATACGCAAAGTTTGTTTTGTGTACTAATTGAAACTGGGAAACCACTGTAGGCAAATTTAAATTCAACAGAAGATCAGAGAAATTAACCATCAAAATATCATCCTGCTACCGTGCTTAAATACAGTCCACTGCATTGCATTCGGTTTCACTCCCGATAGTCTCATTCATCAGGAGCATACTAAATTCAAGGTGCAGAAAATTGGTGGTAGCGTGGCTAACATGAGTGATTTTATTTGGTGTTATTCAGTACCAGGCAGACCTTAGCCAACTCTGTTACATGATACTCTTTATGATAATGCACCCTGCTATAAGATTTAAGAACTGGCTGTCTACAGCAATACCCTGTGCCAAGAGATTCCTATTACCAGGGGAGAGAAGTGTTCTCCACCCCCTCTCCTTCCACACATCCATTAAGTACAGGTGACTTTTGACTTTCAGGATAGTAAGTGCAAACCTCTTTGTTGTAGTATTTGCCTACAAACAGCCTTTGTTGTAGTACTTTCTCCGTAACTGATCACCTGTCTCCTCCCCATATTAAATAATCACGGGTTTTAATTTTTTCTCATCCGGAATTTCCTACTCAACATCTCTAATTGTTCTGAAAATGCTTCCACCTTTGCTAGATGATGGGGGAGGACACCTGTTATCTGGGCTAGACAGTCTCTTGAAGATAAGGACACACCCAGCATGGAGCAAAACTTCCCATCTTTTTCTCAGTTATTGCACCTGGAAGTGTCCTCATGGACCTGAGTGGGATGGCACCAGAGTCACTTGCCTGATGAGTTACGGCAGATTCAGTGCTTACAAATTCACTCTAACTGTATGCATCCTCCTGTTGCATACATTTCTTTTACCTTTTCTGTGACAAATCTTATTCAGAACCATGTTATCTGAACCAGTCTAGTTTTGCAGCATTATTCTACAATTTCTCCCTCTCCTCCCCAGTCCTACCTTAGGCTAGAGCTGTCTCAGCCGTGGAGTACCTCAACGCCAGCACCAGCAGAGATCACAGACCCACTGCAGTGAGACTGACTGCAGTAAATGGGCAAATATGCCAAGTTCACCAAGGGCTGGACAAAACTTCCCTGGACATTTTAGACTGAAACGGGGCTGGTGCGTTTCATGAATTGTGCTAGTTTAGGCGGGGCAACACGCAGATGACTTTTTTTTTTTTCAGTGGAGAAGCCTCTTTGGGAGGAAGTGTTATCACTATTGTTCACTCAATTTTCCTGTTTCTTTTCCTTTTCAATACAGCGTGACAGCACTAGAGTAGTCTCTATAACAGATCCTTAATACTAATCTACAGTATTTCCTAGGGAATACTACCTAATTATATTCTACGCACAATAGCAATCTAATAAAAAATATGTCTTAAACCCAAAGTCTACCATTCCTAGCCCCACTCCTGAACACTCATTATTGTCTCCTTCCAGCAGTAAGAAATGGGCATTTAATCTTACTTTTAACTTTCAGTCTTTAAATCAGTTTTAAATCCATTACAAGACTTTACATCCTACCCCATTGTTAGCAAGATTCCTTAATTGCCTCCTTTAAAAGACTTTATCCAACCCTTTTGAAAGTTTAAATAAATTATATCCACTGGTTCTCCTTTATCCATTATTTGTTAACTATTTCAAAGAAATCTGACAGGCTATAGAAATTGTGCTGATTTGTCCCCATCATATTATCCTCATCTAGGTCCTTTATAATTTGATCTTTAATCATTCTCTCAACCATACTTCTTTAGACTGAGGTGCTTCCCAGGTTTATAATTTCAGGGATCACCCGTAACACCTTTTTAAAAGGCGGGGAACAAAGTTGATCATCCTCCAATAAAACTTTTTTTTTTTTTAATAACATGCTGTTAACTAACACTGTTTGTTAATTGCTCTGTTACCAGCCACGGTTATCTACGTTTATGACCCCTAGGCTTGACTACTGCACCTAGATATATTTAGGGACAAATTCACCAACTCTCACAAATCTGCAGCTGGTTCAGACACCATCAGCCCACCTTCGCAGCCAGAGTCATTGGGAGTACATCCCCGCGGTACTCTGCTTTTGTTACTGGCTCTACAGAACTGAACTCAAGTAACGTCTCAGTCTTGACATTCAATACCCTCACAGGACGGACCCATGCTTCCACTGAATGAGACAATCTCATGTAACACTGAACTACGCCCTTCTCCGAGGATCTGCTCTAGCATCAGTCAGCAACAACAACGAGGCTTGCAAAACTCAAAAGTCAGTTGTCTCAGAGGCTGGTGCAAGAGTAAAATTAACTTTTGCAAGAGAGGAAAGTAACAGCAATACCGTACTACTTTCCCAACAAACAGCAAAATTTATTCCTTGAGTTTTAATTAATAATAGAAATAAGCATATCCAGACCTTTGTCAGACAATGGATGGGCTAAATAAGGAAGCAAGATATGTATATTCTTATTTAAACTTTAAAATGCATACGGCATGCAGATGCTATTTTGACAAGGGAGTGAAACCTAAAAACCTAGAGAGCTATTCCACTCAAGTTTCCTCCAAACTCATATCATTGCCATACAGATCCAATTATCTATTACAAATTAATTCTTCTAGTCCTTCCAGCACATTTTTTATCCCTTTGTCTCTGTCAGAACGCTGCTGTCACTACTTGCAAAGAAAACCAATGGAGGAGGTATTTCCCCATTGCCTAGTGATGCAAACAAATAATCTGGCTTTTCTACACTCTCCTGCTCATCAAGCTGAACTGGGTTTGACAACTGGAATGTATTAATTAAACCTTTGCACATTTAAGGGGAAAAGAGTCACTCTGCCAGATAAAATGGGACAATAACGAAGACAACATTGGAGCATCTCTACTGAAAAGTTGCCACATTTCTAGACATGTATTCATTCACCCACTCATCCCTCCCCGCCCCCCCAGGATCACCAGTTTGGTTTGAAGTTCAGAAACAAGTATAACAGCAAGCAGCAGAGGAGATAAGTGGGTGCAGTGTGTATTTTTGAATTTCCCCTATTAATGACATGAAGAATCGGTTGTTTTTAAAAGGATCATGTATTGTTTCCTTCCACTATTCTTATGAAGGAAAAGCACAAGACTAAAAAAGAGGTCCACACTGTGCCATGCAAACGCTCAGAATCAAGGCCATTTTGATCTGTTTGGGAAAGGCAGAGATTTACCATCACATATGGGATCTCAACAACCCTCTTTTGGGTTTTACAAATTAATTCCTCTATGGAGTGCCCCTTACTTTTGTAGACGAGTATGCAAGGGGGGAAAACACTGCCTGAAGGCTTAGCTCCTACAACAAATGGACCTCGGTGCACGGCAGGAGGAGCGAGAATAGCCAGAACTCCCTTTCCTCCTGTCCAGACTATATGCCAGGACACCAGTTTGCAGCTGCAATCCAGGCAAGCCCAGCTGCGGCGACAAGACGGTCACCCGGAGCGCTCAGTGCCATTGCCAGGTAGCCATAAAGCGAAAGTCCTGTCACCACGTCCTCTAACAGCATCGCCTGGCAGGGGTTTCCAAGGAGAGCCCGAAAGGGAGAGCAACGCACCGAACACTTGGAAACAACTAATTGCTTGAGAGGGAGTGTAAACTTAATAAGTAGGCCACACAGATCACATCTTTACCACCAACACGTTGAACCATTTATAAGAAAGTTTTGTAATTCTGCATAATTGAGTCTCTTAATAATGTAGATTTGAAGACTACAGAGCCACTGCACTTAAGGTTGATGCTATTTTGATTACATAGGAAAGACATAATTTGGGAAGGAGCCTTGCAGTTTATTACATTTACTTCTGTCAAATAGCTTATAATTGTGTGCCAAGGTGCCTGAGAAAAGTATTGTGGTTTTTTTGCCTTTTTTAAACAGCTTATGCCACTCGAAAAGGATTACTTCCTTTGTAAGTTGCTGTTTCAACTGAAGGGTACCAATTAATGAAGCCATTTACATAAAACTGTCTTGGATCAGCTACCTACAAAGATAAAGGCTGAAATCTACCTTCTAATTGAACAAATAAAGTTTTAAGAATAAATATATGTTGGCAATTATCTGTAATAATACAAATTAGGAAATTTAGCTGATAAAATGAATATGTCAGAAATTAAGACTAAATTCTTATCATCCAAATTTAAAAAGGAACAGTCTATCCAAAAAACATTCTTCTAATTTATCTTTCATTTATTGTCACATTACGTATCCTCACATCATTTAATGTCTTGCCTTATCACATGATGTAAATTGAGACGAGGTGGAAAGTGTCTGTATTTCAAGAGATGTGCTTATTCTGATTAGATTTTTTTTTTCTTTTTTGGTTTGGGGGTGGACAGGAGAGAAAAGAAAACCCTCTATTTTTCACAAATAGTCATTATACACAGCAGGGAATGATAAATGACATCATTTAGCAAAATAACCTGGGGTACTTTAGCACACACAATCAAAAGCAAGTTGTTTTTTTATCTAACTAACTGTGTGCAATTGATATGAGTTCATAGTACACTAATGTATCAAGTAAAATAAAATATGTGCGTCTGGTTGCAATAGTTTTAGCAGGAGAAACACAGCTTAGAGCAAAATCACAGTCTCTCTCTAGCATTTAACTGCAATCTGTATTTTTTCTTCGATGCTTAAAAGAGGAAATTGTACAAAAACTTCTTACGCCAGTGGAGAAACAGATTGACACTGGAGGTTTGCATTGCTGCAGCTACAGCGGCACAGGCAGACGGACCCCGCGAAAACGAGTTTTTATGTTCAACCTCTAGCACAGAAGGCGGTTTCTCATCCTCCACCTGTGTGGTGGTTCGGTTGATTAATGGTCTGACTGTGACAGCTGTTACACATGCAAAACTTGCACTGAAGCGAGTGGCGGGGTTTTTTGTCTGCATAATGACTCGAGGACACAATTCTGACTCGTATCACACGTTCGGAGTCAGGTGTCTTCCTTTCCTAATTATTGTATTCTCTGCTAATGGATGGGATACATTTTCTTCCAATATATCCCAACCAATTGTTCTTGCCACACATAAATCAAGCTTGTAATACTGAAAATTTAATCTACAGAGGTTTCCTATTGAAGCTGGCTATATCCATCTCCAGGCAGAGACTCAGAATCTCAGAAGCAGCTGAGATTGTGCATTACACATGTTGTGCTTGCACTTACCCAATCAGATCTCTAAAACTTATGAAAACATTTAAGTATACAACTTCGAGCACTCGGTGGGAGTATGCATCTGCATAACAAAAAACACAATGGTAGGTATTTGCAAGATCAGGGCCCAAGTCAGCAAGAGATTTCACGCTGCAAATATCCCAGTCTCAATTTTTACTACTGAACAATAATAGGCCATTCGGTCAGGATTACTGGGGTTCTGCACCTGGAAACAGAGCTGAGAAGGTTAGCTCTTCAGGGCAGAGGATAGCTCTGCTCCTAGGTTTATGCAGAGCCTCCAGGCTGTGGGCTGCCCTTAAAAAATCCAAACACATGGCAAATAAACATTTAATACTACATCCGCCGTCTGATCCCTGACTGCAGTACCTCGAAAATTTATAACACTTTGTAAAATCATCGGAACTGAATTACTGAAATAATTTTTTTTTTTTTCTCCTTGCTTTAATGATATGGCAAACTTATTCCCTGTGTGCAATTCCACCCTCTAAGTTCACAGCTGAGTTGCTGCTGTCGGAGTTCAACAGTTCGGCGCTGGACTTGTACCTTCTCGTTGTGCTCCTGCCTGCTGGGGCTTCCCAGCTGGACCCCCAAGACGCAGACCCAGCGCCCGAGTCCTCTCCTCACGGACAGACGGGATTCCCCGCCAGGAGAGAACACTGGAGGCGACTGCGAGGGATGGCACCGAGCCTGGGCGAGCCCAAGGGGAACGTGTGTGCGCGTGTTGTGCGTGGAGCGCGCAGGCTGTGGTAATTAGGGAGGAGAGGCCAGCGCTGCAATAGCCTGAGAAGAGATGCCAACACTGACGGGTCACACGTCAGAGGAGCTCGGTGCGTTAGTCAGTGACCGGCAACTGGTGACAGAGCGCTGCTGGCTCCCTCTCTACTCTCATATTAATTCACTTTCAGGAGCTTTCAGGTGCCTGTTCTAGCGACTTCTTCAGCTCCAGTCTAAATATAACACCAGGTAAATGTGACAGGCATTTACCAAGGCATTTTATAGACAAAACAGGGTCTCTCTTGCCCTATTTTTATACATATTTCAAGGAAACATCACAAAAAAGGATGTAACAATAGACGGAACTGCAAATCCAATATCATAAGCAAAAATTAAATATCTTTAGAGATACATCTTTGCACAAGCATGCACACACTTAAGCCAAAGCATAAATACACCGATCTAAGTGCACGACAGAAGATATTATTCATGAACATGCGTAATGGAGAAGAGAACATGTCACTTCTTGATCCAACCTTTACCACTAGTCTAAAATTATCAGTAAAATATGATGTACAAACAAGTTTTCTCTTGTATGTTTTTTTCTGTTTCTCTTTCAAACAGTATTTCAGAAAACCCCTCTGCATTTTATAACTTCTCACAAAATTAAAAGAAAGTGTCACTGACGTAGTCTTACTGATCCCTGGCTTAATAAATATTACGTAGGCTCTCTGCCTCTATGACGGTGCACTACCACCTACTAGAAAGTGACACTTTCATTTTATGTTCAGCAAGTAATGTATGACGAGTACAGTCATTGCAATGAGAACCCATAAATGCATTGTGCGTGGTCATTTCATGACAATGGAAATAGATAGCATATAAATACCATTCACCACATTACAAATAACACAACATACACACACAATATCAGCCTCCCACACTTCTCCATCCATCCTGCATCACAGTCACTGGTGCTAATTTGATTAATAAAACACAATTTGGTCCATAAGAATCTGGTTTTACTTTCACCGAGAAGCTCATCTTTACTCCTTTGCCTACAGCTCTTTTATTGTTCTATAGTTCTGGTTCTAGAAAATGGCAGCACTTTGCAAAATGCTTAGGGATGCATCATCTATGGAAGATGAATACTGAATAAAGCTCTACCTTGCTTCACTGTACATGTGTCAAAAGTGAAAATTCTTCTGCCATTAACAGCAAGTGTCCTCTACAAGCGACAATCCTAGCTTGAGGAGTTATTCAAAGGGTAAATGCTGTATTTAGAAAGGTCTACTTAGCAGAAAATGTAAAATGTTCTCCCTTGCGGGAATATACTAACCTCTAATTTCAATATTGATTTGAACAAGGGAAAAGAACTCTACCAAAGCTGCATTTTTTACAGCTGACGTTTTAACTTTACACCAAAAAGTTAAGACCACTGCTGCATACATGTAAGGCTGCATCTCCAGAATGGTTCATTTCTCTTAAGTCTATCTAGAAGCTGGGCATAGGTAAACAATTCCGTTTCAAGGAAAATTCCATTTTTGTAGCTACTGGATCATTATCTAGATGTATTTCTTGAGCTATAGGAAAGACATGGTCTTATGAAAGAAAGATCATTAGCTCTGAATTGCTCATCCCGTTGCTGCTGTCTTCTGTGATGCAACCACCTTTGGCATATACACTTGAAACTATGTCACACCTGTCGCCTTTAGAGGATGTAATGCTAACGAAAGTTTTCTGGTTAATGTATCTGGAAGTTAATTTCATTTGTACTCATGGACAGGTAGACAGTAGTTCAAAAGTTCCACCATCGCCTTTACATAAAAATGAGTTTGAAAAATCAATTCTAGAAATGAAATTATAATTCAGTTTCTACTTCTACTTTGTCCCAGATGACTTAGACATTACCTCATTGACAAGGATCAGAAAGCAACCACTGTTTCAACTTGCCAAGCCCGCGGCTACAAGTGACATTCTAAGTTCGATCTTAAGTAACAATCCCCCAGTAGAAGGCTATATAACTAGTTACTGATCCCTTGAGCTGTCTAGGCTATAGATGGCACCATCATACACTATTTATTTATTTGGTTGAAAATCTGTATCAAAATATTTCAGCAGGACTACAGTGACCTGGCAAGATACTACAGGGGTGGATGACTTAGATATGCCACAGATCAGAGAGATACTCATAGCAAGTGTATGACTCTCAAAATGTTAAAACATTTGAAGCTACTTAGCAAGAGGCAAAATATACCAGAGATTTATTTTCTGATTTTAAGAACAGCATATAAAGAAACAATATTGCAAAGTCTTAATTTTGCATCAGCTAGCTCAATTCCTAATTATTCCTGTATTTTATCCTCTGCAGATGCCAAAGATAAAATAGAAACATAATTAAATGAAAAGCAAGGAGATGTCCTGAACCTAAATGTGTCTAAGATAACCTAGTTTTTGGAATCTAAACAAACCTCTCTTTAAACATCTCTTCTGCAGTGTGCCTCACTTGGAAGCATCTTCATTTCCACGTGAAAATCACAAAATTGAATCCCTGACACCAATGCAACTAAGACCTCAAGAGCTTTTCTTCTTTAAAATGTGCAATCATTTCTCACTGGCTGACACTAGCTGTTGACCTGTGTGATTTGTTATCTTGGACATAACGTACACAAAAAGCTTTAGAAATTCCACATACAGGACCATCTGGTTAGTGTTTCTCCATTTATTCCACTCTTTTTGTATGAAATGTTTGAACCAGAAGTATACGAAACACTAATATTAAGTAGAATGTTCAACAAATATTAATGACTGACTGTAACTTACCACATTTTTCATCCTAAATTCCTCATGGAAGCAACCCCTTTGTTTTTAGAAATCTTCACCATTAAAGAATTTTCTCACTGACCTGAAGAACTGGTATTTTTCCTTTTCATAATACTTGCCAGTTTATGTGTGTGTAGAATTCAAACACAGAAAGTTAAAATTGTATACATTTTACTTCTGCATCCTTTACCGATGCATAAGTCCTGTGATAGCACTATGTCTCCATCGCTTAATGCGCTGAATAGGGAAGGTATGTGGTGGCTTTCAAGTCCATGGCAAACGATATTCTGTGCAGAGGTGCACAGGGTCATTTTCTGAAGTTCAGACATGGCAATGACTGGGAATCCATTTTTTCATCCTACAAAAATTTTCCAAGCCCATATCACTTCGCAAACCAATTATTTTTATATGATAAACTAGAGAAGAAATAGGCACACACTCATCCCACTCCAGAAAAGGCCCATAATTTTTGTGTTCCCCTGGGATCTGAAAGATCAAGATCCTGTTCCCTAATTCAGACTGAAGACTCACATTTCACACATCAGCTGATTATTCTGTCTACTGACTCTTCCACGGAAGGCGTCTCTGTTTCCCCTGTTGTAATTATTAATTTCCAAATTCAAGTTATTCATAGCAGCAGACATTTGCATCCACCCCCCACAGCTCCCTGAGATACAGCCATATGACTATTTGGATGGACGAGAAAAGGGCAATGGACCCTAGGTTTGTATAGATCTCTTTATCCTTTGACCAGAAACTCTATCTTTGTCAAATGTAGCAGGAAAGGGCACAACAGCAGTGTTGTGTGGTTGATTTTTTTGGGGGGGGGGGTCTAAAAAAAATCTCGGTCTATAATGAAGGGCTACCATGCTCATCTGTGCACATGGGTATATCAGAGAGCATCCACAGGACTCAGGACTTTCCAAAAATGAGAACTGATGATTGGCCATATCGTCTCTCAAACCCGGTGCTCCCACTAGACTGAAAGCCAGAACATTGCCCAGCCACTGATGTGGGAAACTGATGTGTCCTAACTCAGCTTTTTATTCTAGCTAACAATCACCTCTCAAGCTTTTGAGTCCCCAAACTCTCCATTCCAGTCTGAAGAGAACAGCTTGAGGCTCCCGTCAGAAAGTGATGCCGCTTGGCGTATCGGCCAACAGCTGGGGTACGACGGCTACTGCAGGGCAAGTGAGTTTTGAAGGCCCTAGTTACCCTCCAATGCATTGTCAGGCTTCCAGTGACTGACTGAGTCAAAGATGGGCCTGGAATTTTTGTGCCACCACAACGCATTGAATAAAACATATTTTAGGTTGACTACCTTGCATTTATGTGTGTAATAGAAATGTATATAACATACATTCAGGGGAGAAATACACTCTGGGAACGCACCAATGTTCATCATGTCAGTGAACATTTTATAATCTATTTTCGTATTTGCAAAAAAACAAAGAAGTGCTAGATTCCCGAACGAACAGTAACCCCTTACTGAGTCTATACATCTAGCAAGAGCGGAGTAGGAACAGGATGATGCACGGCTTGAGAAAATTTTAAGAAACTGAATCTCCTTCCATATCATCTAAGGTTCATCCTTTCAAACACTATTATACGTTAAAGAGCTATAATGAATTTTGTCATGGGTGGGGGTTTGGTTTGAAGCAACAATACTATGTTTGATTCAAAAATAATCTATTGCGACCAATAATACCAGTGTGCCAGCTTTTTTAAATTAACTGACCACAGCTAGCAAACAGCTATTAACATGGTGACTGTGTGGGGATACAAAGAT
>NW_010531566.1:105821-134520 GCF_000687285.1 Phaethon lepturus | reverse complement strand
CTGAACCACAAAGTATTTTTAAAAGACGAAAAAATTAAAGAGGACAGCCTCCCCCTCCCCAGCTGGTCACTAAGACAATGAACTTATTCAATCTTTACAATCTTTTGTGCTTTTTTATAGGAATATTCCACCAATTTCCAAAATTATAGCTGGTGGTTGGCTTAATATGATTTGTGCACTAAACAAATGACAGTGTTCACAACAGGGCTAAGCATTATAGTAAATCACTGATCAGTGTACCCTTGTATATATGTCACACGTCAAAACCATCACACAGCTTTGCAATTGATTATAAAATCCTCTGTAAGTACGTACAGTAATAAGGCCACCCTGACATGGAAACATCCAGACACAGCTTACTATTCACTGTTAAATTCATCCATTCAGCACCGACACCAACCTTTTCTATTTTCTCTTCCTAGCAAACTGAAGATGTGCCTTTTGTGCAAGAGGCAAAAATAAAAGACTTAAGGAATGACCTTCAACATTGCAATATGGAGATGAGTTGGCAATGGCCACACGAGCAGTACTGCTGGCTGCACTCTTCCCAAGAAGGATGGATGCACCAGTGCAGCCAACTGGTCTCCAGTGGCACAGAGGACAGAAGTGACGAGGTCAAGCTAAACCCTGCGTCTCTAACCCAGGACAGAATTATGCTGCTATTGTATAGGCCAGTTCAGATCATCTGTTGTTCCCTCTCCATCAACAACAGATGGTTCATATAAGAATATAGTATCCACAGAATGGCAAGAAGTTATGTTTTTTTTCAGATTTTGAGGAATATGGTTGCCTAAGGACAGATATGTGCTTTGCTATAAGACTGCCTGGTAGTAAACACCCTTTTAAAAAAGCCAGTAATTTTTTTCAGAAGCAAATAATGAAAACTGCACATCTGAGGACATAATAAAAACAGTGTTTTTAACAGACTGAGTAATCTGTAAAGCTGAATTTTAAATGATTATGACAAATCAACAAAGCAACAAGTCCATTCTTGTAATAATTTTAAAAAATGCAAATGAAGAAACCAAAGACTTTTTTTTCCAGCAGGAAAGCATACTTTTGTCCTATTTCCTTATAATAAAGAACAAGAAAATTCTTCTGTCTCAGGCAATATAACTGTTCACATGAAAGCTAGAAGCCAGGCTTAGATAATCTCTAGTCATAATTCCTGAGTTTCAGAAAGCAACTTGTGAGGAGCTGGTTCTGATGGGGATGCATAGAAAGCCATCATTACAATGCACCTCTTCCTTCTCCTGACTGAAAGAGCAGCTCTGGAAATGCTTGAAGAATATTTTTGATACTGGCATTTTCTTTGCTCATCACTTTGACCATTGTTACTCCTCTTTGCTGTGGTTTCCCTTTTTCTGTTATATAAACATAATCTACTTGCTTTTTCTTTCAAAGCATTCTCAGCCTAATCCCCTCCCAATCTATTCTCATTCATTTATTCCAGAGGGGAGAGCTCCCACCTCCAGTCAGCCCCTGACAGTAGGCTCCATCACCCATTTGTTACCTTTTCAAGCAAGGATCTTTGTGCTTTCTCCCCTGCTGCCCCCATGCTTGGGTAGAGCTCCTTGTTCATGTCCACAAAGCTGCCTCGTTATCCTCCTTCAAATCCCCTCTCAAGCCTCCTCTTAACTCTGATGCCAGAAAAAAAAGCTTGACAATGGCTCTGCTGCTGCAATATTGAGCCCACTACCTATGAAGCCGACCTTCTTATTCACTCCTCATGCTTCCCCATCTGCTTATATCCACCTGTTGCCTCCTGTCGTTGGGTTTAAAAGTTATCACAGGAGAAAGGGCTAAACCAGATTGAATTACTCTGCATTTGCTGAGAATGCATATTCCTGTCAGCTGATAGGAGGCAACTTGTTACCCTGAGAAAATACCTTTATATGCCTTAGCCATCTGGATGTAAATTCTCTGGAGGGGGCAACTCTTTGCTCTGTATTTGCATGCTGCCTAAGGGTCCTGGTCCTAGCTATTTCGTAGCACAAAAACATCGCTGGATATATAACAAGGATTATGTTTGCTCTTCTAGATGCCTACTTGTGTGTGTTACCAGAGCTTGGGAGCCTGTGTGCACAGACAGAAGACAGAAAATTTACTGAACAGTTGAAAGAAATATAGATCAACCTCTCAGAGTATTGAACATATGGCCCATATTTAAATACGGCTAACACACAAGCAAAATTCTGGTCTCCATAAATATTTAGTAAGTTGGGTGACAGACATATGTAGCTGAAAACTAAGTGGTTACCCATCCATTAATACAGTTACCAGGAGTGAGAGGTTAAAAAAGTTCAACATCATCTATTGGGTTGCTATTCCCACTGCCCCCTCTCCCACCCCACTGGACAAACATTAAAGCAGCATCACTCAGTCTAAACAACTTCATAGGCAGGATGAAAACTTTAGCCCCTGGGAAATTATCTTATTTACAAAGCTAGATTTTATTTTATAGAGGAAGTGGGTTTTGAGTGATGCTAACAGAAGCGGGTTGGTGCTGTACAGGACAGGGAAGAAGACTTCCTCTGAGTGGGGAAATCAAGTCTCTGAATTGTTCAAAGTACGGGAAAAACATCTTTGATTGAAACAATTGACCCAACTTGCAATGTGCCATTTAGTTAAAAAAAAGAAGAAAGAAGAAAAAAAACCCGAAAGGAGACAAAAGAGGTATTTTCACTCTAAAAGTAAATGCCATAATTCAAAAGCAAAACTGTCAACCTTTACCTTTGTGCTTGCTTATTATCTGAGGGTGAGTCTTGAATTAGTCCTTGCCTAAAAACCCCATTTAGCAAAGTGTGGGATCAGTTTCTTCCCTGCTTTAAAAAAAAAACTTTTACAAGTGGAAAAAATCCCACAGAGGCTGCAGGGGAATGTTTTTCATTAACCAGAACGCACATTTTCAGAAGTAAAACTGCATGCTTTTTTCTGGCAATAATTAACAAATTATTGTACATAATTTTTTTAAATTACTCCCCAGATAATGACTTTTCTGTTTCTTTACACCAATGAATATTGCCAACCTGTTTGTTTTTAAGAACAAAGAGAGAAGTCCAAAGCCCATTGCTGCAAGCCATATTTCCAATCCGTATCTTCTGCACAGTTTTGAACTATAAGAAAGAAAATCTTTTTCTAAAACTTAATATAGAAAAATTAGCATGACCAAAACAGTTTCAAACCCCAATCTTCAAATGAAAGTGCAATATGGATTTGAAACTGCAAATGAAGTAACATTTGTTTTAGTAAACAGCAATTTGTACAGATAAGGTTATTTACACAAGAGCTCAACACATTTTTGCATCTGTATTATTTGACAAGATGGATCCAAAATTCAAGAAAAGTAAAATTGAATAAACAAGGGTATCTGTATATTTAAAAATAGATTTCTTTTATTACTCCACCTAATACTAAATCAGCACAATGCAACTGCCATTTTAAGGAAGTCTTACGAAGTTTGAATGAGCAAGTGTACTTCATTACAAAAGATAAAAGTTTCTTCTTCCCTACAGTGAATACAGGTAATTTCAGAAGCTGTGGCTTATAATTATTCACTGCTAAAAGGCTTTTAAAAGGTCCATATTGAAAACAGTGACCCCCAGCTTCCCCTCAGAATGAATGGAGGTAAAAATTCTCATTTTACTGGAATGCTGGTTGATAACTGTTAGGCAAAACATGCATTTCTTCATTACAGTGCGGTCTGCAGGTTCATTTAAATAACAATATAATCCAGCATAAAAGTCACAAAAGAATTATCTGGAAATTTCAATATGTTGAAATGTATTATTAGTGCGAACAATGGGCACCTCGAGTAAATAAATGAATGTCTTTTATTGGCAGCATTACTTCCGATTATTTAGCTTTATGGAATATCAAACTTTATAATTCAACACCTTGGTCAAGAGTGTTTGCATGTGTAACTTTTGAACTAGAATTGACATTTTAAAATGTCTCTCCAATATACTCTTCCTTTCCCCACCGTTCCCAAGAAAGTAAAAAAAAAATATATTGCCCAAGCACAGGGAGCAGTATTCTGTCCTTTTGTAAGATACTTAAAGAGCCACCTTCATACTGTCATTATTTTTCATGCAAAAATAAATCCCAAATCTGGAAATTAGGTTTTTTTTTGGTGAAAGATATCAACCCAGTATTTATAAACTATTTCAACAGTATACAAAATGCCTCAACAGTCTTTTCTGACCTGCAAATCCCACAGATCTCACAGAAAAAAACAACATTGTAGAATCTTATTATTACAGGAGTATCATCTCTATCTCAAGAGATTCCGACACAATTCATTACCTTTATGACAGAAATTACAGCACAAGAGGCATACAGCCTCTGGGCTTGATACGGTGTCCGAAAACACACGATAACTGCAAGTGCTCTCTTAGAAACTGTTCCCACCGCATGTTTTCAAACAGCTCCAGGAGGAGGAGCTTTGTTAGTTAATCAGAGATCTCACTGCACTTGACTTTGCAGGTCTTTTCCCTTAGCTGCCTTTCAGATACACTGTCCTCCTCTGCGGGGCCAGCCCTTCGTCACTTGCCCTTTGCATGACATTTCTGCCCCTACAGCAGAGCTGATGCCACAGAACGGCTGGCTCGGCGCAAAGCTTGGTGGTTCAGCTCATATCGCCAAGTAAGGCTAAGTTTGATTTAAGCCTCTGGTCTTGGCACTGAAATGGCTGAAGCACACCCTCCCACACTTGATTTTGTCAGGTCTGCTGTAGGGTGGGTAACCTCAGGCAGATGGATGGGATGGACAGCAAAGAGACGGTAATGCCTTATACACCACAGCTAGATTCCTCGGAGTCCATCTGTCAATATCCTGCATCTACTGAGTTTGTTAGTCACTTCTTCACATCCGAGATATCAACCTAAGAGGATAACCAAAAATAAATCGCCTTGGATGAAAATGGCAGGTTCAGCTGAGCCTAAAGAAAGAAAACACTTTTCCCAAAAGACAATGACTACAACCAAGTTGTGCAACATGACTTGGGCAAAAGCATTTATACCATTAACACAAAGATGATCCTAGAAATGGATGGAGACGGCTGGGATATGCTGAACCAGACAGCAGCTTTAAAACATGAATATACTAAAATGATCCTTTCTTTGGTACCAGTGTAGCAAGGATGCAGTTTGTAATTCAGGAAGACAAAACTTACTTATTTTCACACATCTGCAGGTAAAGAGAAATACAGTTCTGTTTAATGTTAGCTATATTGCTTCCATGACAATACATGCCCTAGCACAGTACCAACCTCAAATAACTGCAGAATTTATAATGACTGACAAGATAGAAGTCAGTCTTGTAATTAGGGCGGGATATTCAGTTACTCGGGAAATCAGGAATCAGTTCTCAATGTTGTAACGCATTCTCTGCAACACCTTTGGTAAGTTAGGACCTGTGCATCTGGGCCATGCGGCATAGATAACACTACTCCTTTCTCCCATTAGCTGTCTTGACAACAAAGATCATTGACTTATCAGTGCAGAGGATATCTCTTAATTTGTGTTTATAAGATAATTTGTACAACATGGCCCTAATTTCAGATGGAGACTCTATACACCACTATACTTCTAAATAAAGCCTGGCTAGATTGCTTCTAGTCCACAGAGCCAAATTCCAGCAATTCATTTAAACAAATTGAAGAAGGGCTTGTATATGGAAAGATATAAAGGGACTGAATGTGTGGTTAGCCAAGGCGAGTTTCTTCTGCTGTTAATCTGATTCCAGGGTGACTGCTGGGAATCTTCTTTACTCAGTAAAGCCCTTAATTGTGAAGAGAGTCTACACAGAACTGCTGAGGACAAAAACAATGAACAAGTGCCATGGTTAAACTATCTTTGCTTTTATAATTGGCTCATTTCAAACGTCTAATAGAGAAGTCTACAAACACAGAACCACTGGATCAGAAGCACTATGTTGTTTTTATATGATAGGTCAATGCCATCCATATCCTGTAGCTGAAAAGGTATGTTCATCTGTGAAAGTATTTATAAACATTAGACAAGTGCTGCAAGGAGTAAATAGCAGGGAATAGTAGTAGCTTGTGATGACTCCAGCACGCGATACTGAAACCCCAAAAAGCAATTTGGCACTTTCAAATGTTGGCACTAAAAACGTCCGAGTAATGTGTTTCTACAGCTCTCATTCTATACATGTGTGATCTCACCCTCAGGTCTATAGCCAAATACAAGAAAAGAAATAAGAGGGAGCTGCAGAAACATGTGAGAAAGAAATACTAAATAGTCGACCATTCTCCTACCCCGTGGCACAGAGACAACATTAGCAACGGAAATTCTGCTGCAGGCAGCCAAAAATTCAAAGGGAAGAAGAATCCAAGCAGCCACAGACCTGCAAAGCTCAAGAAGATCCTACAGCCAAACTTACAGCCTTGTCTTAGGTTCCTTGCACAGACAGGTCTGATTGAGCATGCCATCATTTTGTTTCCTTTTTCTGTAAGCATAAAAATGGTTCATTGCTCCTGACTTCAGCACATTGACGATCTAATGTGCAAACTGCTAGACAGTACCACGCTAGAGATCAATATCATCCAAATACTGCAAAGGATTCTGATAAAGTATTAACTTAGTGCTCTTCCCAGTTATTAATGGAAGCTTTCTCAGTTATCACAACCATCATGTCAAAACTCGAGCCAAAGGAATTTACCCAGGCTCTGTCCAAAGAATATGACACAGGAATGTAATACACATATGGCAAAGATTTAATGTATGTGATGACTGTTAGGCAAAAGATGTTTTTATTGTCCAAGAAACAATGGCATATTCAAATCTAGCATAAGCAAGGAGTGAATAATGATGTTAGATCATCACACCACAAGGGAAACACAGAAGAAAAATTTGTTGCAAATTTAGTCCCTCTGTGAACAAAGTAAAACGATACAGAGGAGAGGCAGACCATCAGGAATCCAACTGCTTTCAGGAAAAGGGAGGGCTGGCATTTTTTTATTGCCAGCAATTTTCTAATGAACTGTTGACAATCACAGATGTTCTTACACCTCAAACAGCTGGGGTTCGCAAAAATTCACCATGTGGCCAAGCGTCAAATTTTAACTGACTTTTACCTGCCTTTGCAGTTCTGACTACTGACAGTAAGCCAGTGGTTTACATTTTTGCTGTTGGTAGCTGCTGGCTAAATGAAATAGTTTTCACACCGTCGTGATGGTAGCTTGCCTTTGCCCTGTTGTGTAGGTAAACACTGCAGCTTAAAACCAGGAGTAAACCAGGAGTAAACAACAAAATGAACAGCACCTTGTAAACAGCAACAATAAAGGCAAGCAAATTTACTAGTTAGAAAGAAATACACCATTTTTTACTTAGCTCTTTAAAAGCCTCATTAAAATGTGCACAAAAACATGATTCTCACAGCCCTCTCCCTTTTTTGGTCACCAAAAAAGCCAATTAAAAATGGATTTGTAACCAATCCCCAAGCCATGTAATTGTCACTGTAGCAATGATACAAGACTTAAGGTAACAAATAAACGTTAAGAATTAAAAACATGGGACCTGCTATCAGACAATCACTATTTCTCCAAGTTATAGGGATCCTGTGGTCTCTGTGATTGCAAACAAGAGCATTTACTAAGAAAGCTACTAGAACAGGATGTAAAAGGATCTTTATAGTCACTGCTCTGGTTTGATTTCCCGAAACAAATTAGAGTAAATTCAGAATTGCCCTGGATTACACAAGAAGCCGAACTATATGAGTCTAAGAAATCAACTGGAGACCACTGCTTTTACCTAGTTGCATCCTATAATCCAAGGGTGGAATATCTGCCATACATCTCTCCACAACTTGAGGGTCTCAAATCAGTCTCAAAAATCAGTGCCATCTGGTTTTGACAGAAAACAAAAACTGAACTTTTACATGGGACTTTTTAGAGGTTTTTTAGAGGCTTTTTAATATGGGAACTATCCCAATCTTAAACGGTTTTCTTCTACTGTAACAAATACTGTTCTTGTTAGCTAAAAGAATAGCAGTAGGCATAAACTGGTACCTCTTGTATCTTGTCTCTCAAATAAGGCATTTCTGAACTTGATAACATCACCCAAAACATTCTGTCTTTTTATGACCTAGCAAAATGTCTGGTATTTTAAAAATGTGTTTATTTTTAAATGATATGTATTTGATAGTTTGACTTGTTTTTAATCATCTAATATAGCGGTGATGTGCTAATAATGACAACAGAAGTACCTGAAGATACCTTTCATTTACAGATTTCAAATTTAAGATCTCCCAACACTTTGTAAGAATTGTCGCCTTCACTTCAAAAAACAGGAAAAAAAATAGCAGAAAACATGTTTCATATAGTGAAGAGAGAGAAAACAGTCCAGCCAGATTACATAGTCCAGCCTGATGTTTTATTGCTAGATGGCACAATCCCATCCTCTGTTGTCAATTAACTCATACAAAAAGTAAAACAAAGAAATTAACTACAACTGGCACTTTAGAATGGGGGTTTGTACATGTTATAGTCCCGGTAACAATTCTTCTGATGACTTCTACAAGTGCGTAATACTTCCAGTCTTGCAGATCAAACTACAACAGACTGTCGCGGTTCCTCCCGGCTGGGAGCACCTCGTGTCCTCCTTACACAAGCGGGACCGTAAGGCACAGGGCTGTTGGTCCAGGACAACTATTAAGATACCAAGATTGCCCAGTTGCTCAGTGCACCTCAGTGCCCAGAGCTCCCATCTGATCAGCAGTTGACGATACTTCACTCTTCAGGGGCATGGAAAGACCTACAGCAAGTGCACCCAAACTTTTGTGTTTAATTTGCTCTATCCCTGTGCACTCCCAAGAAATGCATGGGAACATGTGAAAAAATAGGTACAGCTTTTTGCATGTCACTGATCCACAATGTTGTGGTAGTCCCTAGGTTTAGACTGGACTTCTCTAAGATGGACTGCACCACACAACTTACTGAATCGTGGTTTCTCCTCCTCTTGTCCGGAAAGCCTCTTCTTCTGTGGTCTCTTTCAGTAAAAAAGCACTGTCTCTTAGGAGAGATTGCCTTGCTTGTTCTTCCCTGCCCAAGTTCTCTGCGCGTTCTCCAAAACTTTATATTTTAAAGGATTGTGCTAAAACAACTGGCCTTTTGTTCCACCTCAGGTGACTTTTTATTGTTGCAGACCCCAAGCCTGTGTCAAGAAGCCACAATGAATAGGATTTCAAAAGCTGCTCCCATCCTATTGTGCTATGAAGCATCTTTTGAAAAGGAGCCAGCCTGTCACTCAGCCTGTACAGTTAGCACCTTCTTCCTTCCCAGAGAATCTCAACCCAAAATGGAGGTAAGAAAACGGAGAAGGTAAATTGGCCCAATATTCAAAATGGAGACTGCAGTCAGGTGTAGAAACACAGTGTACCTGTGATTTCAAGGAGAATTTGTAGATCTTACAGAGCACTCTGACAAAATCCAGCATCACTGTATATGTGTATGTATTGTTGTTCCTTCAGCATAGTTTGATAGATATGGCAAATGTAATGAAATACACTTTTGATATAAAAAATTTTTTTTTTAAATAAAAAAAACCCTCCTGTAAGACTTTCCTCAGATACCCCCAATATAAAAATTTTTCTGTCCCTTTCTCTGTCACATAGTTCCTTCCTTTTTCTCCTCACCTCATAAAAAGTAAATCATCCTCTAAAAAGCCAAGTAAAATTATAAAGCAATATATTTTTTCTAGAGTCATGTAATGTTTGGCTCTGTTCCAACTCTTATGCAGGAAATCTAGATAACATCTAAATGGCAACGACATTTTCATTGAAGAGAAGCTACTGTGTAGATCTAATGTCTTCTCTCCTAAATGAAGTAATTGGTTCAATTGTAAATGACCAAAAGTTCTATTCTACCAAGTTAACCAATACACTAAAATAAGAAAAAGCTATTGGAAGACCACCTCCATGTGAGCCACTAACTCATAAGCACTTATGGTCTAGTGTGAGGTCCAGCCAAAGTTTTTTTGGGTCAACTTTTTGAGTGGCCAGCAAAACCAGAGGTCACCACGGGGATGTGGATGGACAGAGAGTGCTTACACAGGTGACAGCAGCTTACACTGGAGTGACTGAAGCTGTATCCTGCCAAGCTCCTGGAGGTTATCACCTTCACCGGAGAGGTGCCTGAATGGAAAATGAACCTGCTTGTGAACAGCTGCAGTTTACATCCCAGTATTATACTGTACATTAAACCAACGTCAGGCTACATTAATACAGCAGGTGGATAATAAACAGTGGTGGAGGAATAAATGCACATCCCACTCAGCTATCACCACGGGGGTTGTACCAACTTCCCAAAGAAAGGCAGTATGTACAGCCATGAGTAGAAACCGCTTCAGCCATGCTAGCTTAATTTGCTGTTGAATGTGTCTGTAAACCCCAGACATAGTGTGTATATAAACCTGTTTTCCTTTGTGAATTGAGCTGGGACACAGGGAAAAAACTATTTTAAAGAAGAAAAAAAAAATTAGAAGTTGAAACGGGCAAATTACAACCACATCAGGTTTTAAAATGTGAAAAGAATGAGCAAGTACTCATTCCAAATCCTACAAGTGTTGTATTGTCACTGTCTTCGCTGCTTAAACAGAGGTGATCCAGAGACATGGAAATCACCAATGGGGCAAGGAAGACTGCAGCAGGGCTCCAGCGCGGAGATCAGCTTGAAGCTTTGAGGGATAACCTGCCTCCTGCCCTTCAAAGCCAGGCCTAGTAACAATTTGAGAAGATGGACAGAACAGATTGAAACAGACACACAGATTTGTGTAACAGGCTTGGGACAGGGAGGAGGTGAGGGGCAGGAATGATGTTTGGCATCTCAAAGGTAACTAAGTCTGGACCCCCAGAAAACACATGGCATCTACACATATGACATATAGGTGGAATTTAAGCATCTCTATTTAAGATCAAGAATTACAGCTTTGGCAGCAGAGGTGGAAAGTAGTCCCAGCCTAGCCTCTGCTTAACCTGTCTCCTATACTTAGCTCAGATTTATGAATCCCACGCTTGGAAGCATGCCCCTAAAAGATAGGAGTGTCAAATTTGCTTTGCAAAACCAGGGCTTAAATGTCCACTGTTAACCAAGGGTGAATGGTATTGCCAGATAAAACTGTTTGAAAGCAGAGTGTCAAGTAAAGCACACTTAAACATACTGACTTATATAAAATATTTTCCTAGTGGTATATTTCATGGACTCTAACCTTACAAAACTTTTGAATTATGGAAGCTTTGCCAATGGTGAAGTGTCACTAGAAATGTTATATAATTAGGACAAAACACAAGAAAAAATAAAGACTTAAAGTTGAAACTATCCATGAAATCACAAGTGCTTGCTCTGCTTAGATTGTAGACTTGTATTTGCAACGATGTCAGAACAGTATAACTAGACATGTTCAAAGAGTAAAGAAAAATAGTAACTAGTTAAATGTTATGCAGCAGCCTAAAAATACTACCATTAAGTTAAGAAAAAGGGTTCTCCTAGAACATTAAAACTACCCATTAAATGAAAAAGTAGTAATTGGTACTACTGAGTTGTGACACTTCTTAACCTGTGTAGGAAAGCAGCAAATGAGATCTAGGGAAAATCACTGTAAGCAGAATTTAACATGTACTGTAATATTACCATAGTCAACTGCAATCTAGAAAACCACAGAAAGATAGATAATAATGGTAAAGTTCTTAAAACCATGAAGGGAAGGAACTCCTGAACCATGATTGAAACTTATATTCTCAAACCACCTGACTGCATTATGGTACTGCAGAACAATGTTCCCTAAGAACTGTATCATATCAATGCACAACCTCATGAGCTTTAAGTTGGTGCTGCTTCTTTAACCTTAATGTTCTTGCACAGTTAAACATTCCCAGCCGCATAGAAAGAGAGGGGAAGGGGAGGGGAATTCAAACACCAGCCCTACTCTTTGCTACTGTTGTTTTTCCCACAGTTAATTCCCCTGATTTCACTGCTACTGAGCTTGTATAAAATTGAGAACAAGCTCAGTTGATCACATCAATTATTAAATTCCGAAGATGAGGGACAAGTTGGAAAGGGCATGGGCCAAATTTAGCTTGGGTGGAACTGCTAAGAGATCAGTGGTTTAAGAACCACGTTCAGCTTTTGGTGGTCAGAGTCCCCTGCAAGTATTCACGGCACTTCAGAAGAGGAGAAACAGAACGAGGTGGTAGAGTTTACACTGGACCTCTCAAGTTCACTCTGCTCAGAAGAGATGAGAGCAGGACAGTCGCTCCAGGCTGGGGGGTCTGCAGTTTTTACAACCACAGAACAGCACTGAGGCCTCTCCCCTCCCTGGGACTCTATGCACAACCTGAAGCTGGTCAGATTGCAGGACTTACTGATCAGCTGAATCCCCAAGCTGCAGAGTGCTAATGCTTAGTCTCCACAAAAATCTTTTTCTGGCATTGCTATGCTGGCTAGAAACAAGAAAGACAAAACCAAAACAAACCATGCCAACATAATTTTTCCAGCAAAACTTCCAGAGTTAATGTAGCAGTAGTGACGGAAACATGCTATTGTTGACTCAGCTAACGTCCTTCAGAGAAGCAGTGTAGCTATGCCAGGGATAACAGACCACTGGCACCAGTACCAAATCTGGCACTGACCTTTACTGGTGCTGGTGCCAACTACAAGGAGTTACAACACCTTCTCAAATAAAACATGGCAACAGATTCACCAACAATTCCCTGTGAGTGAGATATACTAGTAGGAAAAACTCCTCAGGAAGCGTGCAATAGTGTCACCTATAGGGTGCTTCAATGAAATGACAATACCAAAAATGGCTGCTGGAGCAGAGAGAGCGCGCCGCTGAACCTGGACTGGAACAGGGGTGACACAGCTTAAGAGATAGGCTGTTGACTAAGCAAGAGGAAATATCAGTTTGACAACAAGGTAATCGGAAACGACTGCAGACTCTCTCTTCGTATCTAGATCTGCATGCCAAAGCCACTGGGGTTTTGACAATGACCGTCAATGTACGGGCCTGCTACAATATTTGTGTCATCATCTTTCATTGAGACACTGAATTAATTCATATTTATTTTTTGAATGACTCAGGGCAGCATGTTACATAGGCAGTAATAATGCTTGAATTAGCACAAGGCTGTGACATCAATGGCTCTTAAGCTAATATTACTAGGACAAAACTAAAATCCCATTAAAAGGAGAGCATGTTCAGTACTGAGCATTAGAGAAGAGTATTTACATACTAAATCTTCTTAATAAACACTCCAGTATAGTGAGAAAACAAATAGATATTAGTCTGAAATACTTAAGTACTGAGTCTAATACTGCTGAGCTGGCATTAGCTGTCATAATGGATGGGAATTGTTTACACAGACTCCATTCCTTTGGTTACACAAACAGATCCCGTGTAAACACTAGACCAAGCACATCGGTGTGTGGCACCACTCCAGGCTACTCGGAAATGCAAGATAGATCCAGTCTCAATGACAGCATCACCCCATGGCCAGAGCTCACAAAATGGGGTTGAGGCAACCTACACTGAAATTCCTCACTCAGGACATATATGTGACATTGGGCAAATCGCTTTCAGTCAGAAGGAATTTTTTTCCACTCTTGTAAAGCCTGTTTTTCTCCCATGGCTCTTTAATAATTATGGCAGAAAGTGAAAAGATGAGGGTTCTTAATTGCTCCCATGGAAAAATCCTATAGGATTCAGTAACTGGGGTGGGGATGGCTTGGATTTTTACCTAGGATGACAGAAAAGATTTCTGCAATGGAAACTTAGAGGATGATTCAAAGCCTTATGGAAAGAATACTCACTTTCCCTAAATTTGAATAGAGTTGTGAGAAAAAACTTCAGAGCCCTGCTGACACTAGATTTTCTTACTCAAATTCACTATTTCTTTTTAGAGGAGAAAAACATTTCTCTCAGTATCATCATCTAGAAGTTGTATTTTTCTCATGTCCCATTAAATACCTTTCTATAATGTCTCTGTTCTTTTTTAATATTAATATAATGCATATATCCAGTTATTTTATAAACTTTGCCAGCATATGACATGATGCCAGTGCTTATAAAATTAAAGCTGACTTCATTTATTTTACTTCAGGATAGTTATCAGGGAAACACTGTCTGATTCAGAAGAAAGAAAACATGCTGCTTTGTGCATTAGAATGCTATCAACTTATGATACCTAAATAAACTGTACTAGGATGAAGAATGAAGAAGTTTACTATATACTCATAAAATGGACGCATTGCTGAAGCTCCTAACGTTTTCTTGACGTTTTAAAGCTGGTGGGAAAGGACACTAAAAGGCAATTATGTGGTTGAAATGGAATTTCATAGGTTACAGACAAATTTAAGATAAACATTCAAAGCAGACTCTGGATTTTGTACATGAAAATGCACCAGCTACCCATTTGAGCCATATCCTTACAAAATCTATTCAGGGTGACATTGTCACATTTAAATCACATTAATACTACTAATTTGTTAATTTAACTCTTTCTCGAGTAAGAGTGGGCCAAACCAATTTGGTCTGCCATTTACCAAAGCCGTAGAGCTAGCACACAGCTACCATAGCATGGTGAACGCTAGCCTGCCACGTGGAAATGTGAAAGCGTGACAGGGAGAGAGGAAGAGTCCGAAGAGCTGCGTATTTCTCAAGGATGAGTTTTCACAACACTGCTCTACAGTCCACATCAAAGTTCACCGAACCAACTTCATTTGATAACTTAAAAAAGTTTAGTTGAGAATCTGGAGCATTTCAAACCTCCTGAAAGTGAAGGCCAGTGAAGAAAAGCTTCCTCCCACAGCTCTGTCAATTCTTCTCATTCAGACCTGTCGTATTCAGCTTGAGTTTCTACATCCTCTTTAAAGCAAAGCCACTGTCTAGGTTTTCCTAGAAACTCAGCTGAGAACAGACAACTCTTCACAAACTACAACATATCTGAAGCAAGGTTGCAAGCACTACAAGCGAATGTGTTAACCACCATCTCAGTGGCCTCCGTCATCCTCTCTCTATCATCCCCACTTTAAAGAGCCTTTTCATAATTTGTTGTCTGGAAGGCAAAATATTTAATGCTAATGTATTCAGGAATAGTATGCAGGAGGTTCCTAGGTTCAACAATCCATTTCTTGCCTTATCTGACAAAAGCATTTTGACTGTTTAATAATAACAAAGAAATCCACATTTTAAATCCCTGGCAGAAGATATTTGTTTTAATTAGGAAGCTGTTGATTAATTTAACCCTGTGTAAGCACCATATTATCTATCATTAAACTGAAAAATACATACGAGTAATTAACAAGGCATCTTTTAAGAACTTTCTTCTAAAAGCTTTTAAGAACTTGGTGTTTATTACTTTCTGTCACGATAACAGATATGCATATGTTTCTTCATCAAACAACTGGAATATCAGAGCAGTTACATTGCACGAGAAAGGTGTTTCTACCTCCTTTCTGGGATGCATCAAAATGTGCTTGAATTACTGTTTAGAGTACCAGATGGGGATCAACGTTCTGCAGCGCAGCTCCTGAGGTTCTGTCACAAACCTATTAAGTCTCTTGAGGACTCAAGAAGTTCATTGTAACTTGGCTTGTCTGTTTATAAAATTGGCAGGTCATTTTTAATTGTGTTCTCACCTCTTGCACTTGTCAGTTTATTTTGGGGAATAAAATTTGTTTCGAACCTTGAATTACACAGATTACTTTCAGTGTTAGCTGACTAGCTGTTAAACAAAGAATCCTCTGGTTTCTTAGATTACTTCATGATGTGCGATGGCTAAGAAATATATGCATCAGTAAAACTTTTTAATTGTCATTATATTAGTGACTATATCTCTTGAGGACAGAATTATGAAAAGCAACGTTGTTTTTGTGTGTACAAGAAGTTGTATTTCAGCTGGCTGCTAAATATAACTAGCTAAAACCGAGGTCCATCACTTTTACTTTGAATACTTCCTTACTTCCCAAGGAGTCAATTGAGCCAATGGAACCATTCACAGAAACAAGGATATTGGAATTCAGCCTCTAAATCAGTCTGCTAACTGGTTAAATTGTGCTTACTTAGGAAATGGTTAGAAAGCAATTCCAAGTTATAGCATAAATAAAGCAAAAGCTCCACAGCCAGACAAAAATCTTGGACTGCTCCAGCAATTAGGGGAAGTTACATCCCAGTTTTGATTTAGTTTTTAAGGAGAGCTTTGGGCTATGTTATAGCTGCATTATAATACAAAATGGAGTGCTTTCCCCAAAATAAAGCTGTGTTAGTCATAGTACAAATTCTTTATTTAACAGGATGTTTAATTTTGCAGAAATTAGAAACACAGCACCTTCAGCTTCTAATTCATTACTTAGTCTCTTAAAAGGAGGCCAAATTTCTTCTGAAGGACAAAAGTTGGATATGCTTTTAACTTGCAAATAATAAAGACATTTTTGTACTTACTTAGAACAAAACCTAACAGAAAAGGTCTTTGAGAGCAGAGCAGTACTGGAGACAGCTTGGCACTAGTCTAGTAGTAAGGAAAGGTGAGAGGAATGTGAACCAAACTACAGGTGCTAGGAGAAAAAACACTTAACGCTATACATGTTAAATGGGCCCAGAAAGGCTTTTGAGAACCATGTACTACAGAATTAAAGGGCCTCAAAGCTTCCCGTTGAGATATCTCAAATTTCACTACCGTAAGAACTTGCCATTACATAACATAACCAGACCCCAACATCACTTCACAGTGCATCCTGATGCTGATTACATGTCATGCTCTAGACTTCAGTAGAGAAACAATGGCGTTTGAAACCAATACTCAAGGGCAGCCTTAAGCTTTTTAGCTATCATGAGCTACTAGACCTTAAGAGGTTCTACAGTTTCCTTTCCAGGGCAATAACATAACATCCCCCAAAGGCTTCTGGCATTGCATGGGAAAGAGCGTGAGGGCCTTTCTGGCCAGCACTCAGCCCTGTGAGGACAGCAGGGCACGCACGGATACTGATACAGGAGGCACCTGGTGAGGTGCAGAACCCACCTGGGAATAAATTAGTTAATTAACTCCCTGCAAAACTCAAAAGGTACAGCAGCTTTATGGAAGGTAAAGCTTTCAGAGAGAAAATAGAGCTATGACAAAGACGTACATGTACACACTGCTCTATATGACTAGAAATATATGCATCCATTCAGGGGAAGTCTCAAAAATAACGAACTGCTTAGAAAAGTTACAACATTTAGGACCTAGAGATCACTGCCCAGCCTCAAAACATCTCATGGACAATAAGCATCTATCGTCAAACTGTCAGTTCACAACACTGTGGATTATGTGGTTGTGGATCACCAGTCGTCCACAAGAACAGCTGGGGAACTTGGATCAAGTTGCCTTCACTGTATTAAAATACTGCAGTAATGGGCTAGTTTTCTCTGCAGGTGTGATACAGAATACAAAGCCACATTCTTCAAAGTTACCTCCAGCCTTGTGTGAAGGATAGTTGTGCTGTATCAGAAGCACATCAGAAACTGTTCTGGAGTCACTATTCAACGTAATGATTCCTTGAGACACCAGGTTATGCCATCCATAGATTGTCAGACAGTAAAAAGCAAGGAAGGGTACTTAGCAGAGGGACTCAGGGATGATGGTCTGCACAAAGGCAAATAATACAGAAGCCTTGCCAGGAAATAAAATACTTTCCCATCTTCCTTCCATCCCTTGTTGTCATTAGCCCTTTCCATGGGTAGCTTATCATTCAGCCTTTTTACGTAAATGCAATTACCAAGTTAAATCAAAACAGGATGGTGATGGAAATCTGTGGAATCCTTGTAAATGCAGTATGACAGCTTACATTTCATGACATAAACTAATTAAAACATGCTTATTTTGTTTCTAAACCAGCATTTTAACTCAATGAAATATTAACATAAAATATTTCATGGACGTCAACAGGGAGAGAATGGGAAACAACCTATCACATCGTCAACCTAGAGAAACATCATGTGTATCCGCCAACACAGACAAAACCAGGCATACATACAACTGGATGGGGTGTAAGACTACAATTTTCTTCACTCATGAGAAACCTCTACAGTAAGCAGCTGATGGTCTGAGAAGACACGCTGCATTTTCACAGGAAAGCCCATCAAAACTGAATAGGCCATTCTAAAGCTTCCAATTTGTTTGTGACTCTAGGATGCGACTTCTCCTTGAGTCTTCGTTCTCAGTAGAGAGGTTCACAAGAGAACATCACTTCAAGAATCCAAAACAAGCTCTTTTTATATGTGGCAAAACAAAAGCATGAAAGGCATGAAGAACACCGTTAACATTTTTAATTAGTCCTTTTTTTCAAAGCCTCATTCGTATCTCATATCATATTTAGGCAATAATTTGTTGGCCACAGATGTTGCTCCAAAATTGGAAGCAGAAGTTCTTTTTACTAGAGTTTTTTAATAAGGAAGACTCATACTTAGAACAAAGTAACATAATTTTATAAAAGTGTATATTTAATAAATTATATATATACAGTCCTATTACCAGGCAAAATAGTAATTTTTTGCTGTTTCATAATGCCATAACCATCTGATAAAGATCCCAATTTTGTACACAATCTATTTCCGTTTCTCCATATGGTTTAAATGTAAGGCAAAAGGTCAAAACACAACCTTAAATATTTAAACTGGTCAATGACAGTCATACTGTCAATGAATTATCTCAAGTTTACTGTTAAATATGCATAGCCTTTGAGGTAACCTCAAGTACATGTCATGGCTTTCTAATGAGTTATTAAGTTATTAAGCTATGAAATATTTCTGAATTTTAAGCAAGACTAAGGAGTAGAACCCAAGTAAAACAAATTAAAGGGATAATAATTATGCAACATCTTGAGATGTACCAGACAGTCACACTTTGCATATATCAAAAAATACATTAATAAACTGAACATATTAATAAAAAGCTGAGACTGGCCATTCACGACCTCAACACTAATTGGGAAGGATTTAGACAGCACATCTTGAATAACTTCCATTAACAGTTTTGGTAAGCCACTTTTCAACTATCTAAAACTGGGATAACTTATTCTTAAACTATACAGTTCATCTACTGTACCATCGTTTGTGAAAGATCAGTGAAACATCATTAGGCAGTTTGAGTAATGACACAATTGTCCAATTGCCCCAACTTGAATCTTATTTCTGATGAACTTAAATGATTAACTGTGAACTGGTTTCTAGATTTTAAGCACCATAGTTCAATTAAAGGCCAATGATTACCATCACCCCTGTGATAATCTACTTTGAACTCTGAAGAATTCTTTCAAAAAGGGTGATGCTTAAGCAGATTTTATTTATAACAAAGAGGCAAGCTTCAGAGCCGAGAGGTAGCTGTTATGCCACCACACCTAGGAGGGTAGGAAGCCCATGAAACCCTTCAGTGACTTTGTGATCTGCTGTGGTACCACCCTGGAGAAGAGAGAGAGATTACCGCAGCAGGAACAACTACTGGGCCTCCCATCTGGCAGCTGACAAGTTGCTTCTGTGTCTTTTGAGTAAAAGTCACTTATCCAAAGTCTTTTTATAAAAGTGTGAGTACGTACCTGCACATCTAGAGCCCATGCATCAGGAAGCCAGACAGCCATTAACAAAAGGACTTTTTGAGCTGGGAGACAGACTCCCTGACAGTAATGCCCAGGGACACCTCGTGTCGGGGTTTATCCAGACAACTATGTGAGGATCAGGCCAAAGCCCTGGTAACAGTTACCTTGAAGCCTATGACATCCACCCTTCTAATTGGTCCCAGGCTGTACTTCAAGGTCTAGATGAATTTCTGTGATGCCCTGATATTTGCACTCTCTGGGACTTGCACCTACTGCCACCTTGGAGATAGTGAATCCCTTTCTGAGGCTTCTGCTCAGTTTTATTTTATGCTCCTCTCCTCAGAGCAGAGCACACAACATTTTGGGCATGTACCTGCCAACTACACGGACGGTGGCTGCAGCTCAGAAAGCAGCTTCGAGGGAAGAAGGAGACTCCAGAGCAAACTCACCAGTTATATCACTCACTGTGGGAGAGAGACCAGGAGACCCTAAAACTGATGTCCTACCTGAACATTTAACCATTGTGCTACTCTGGAAAGGGTCTCTCAGAGCTCTCCTGTTGGAAGTGTGCAGATTCGAACGAAAAAGCCTATCTTGCACGTTCCATGAGAGTAGCCACGAGGCTACAGTTAGTTGCCCTTACTGTCTGTGATGGCATAAACTGAGCACACTGAATTTGGGAACCCCTGGAGTGCAGCATTTTCTGGGACTCAGGAAAGGGACCTTGGGGTGCTGGCTGACAGCCGGCTGAATAGGAGCCAGCAGTGTGCCCAGGTGGCCAAGAAGGCCAACAGCGTCCTGGCCTGTATCAGGAATAGTGTGGCCAGCAGGAGTAGGGAAGTGATCGTGCCCCTGTACTCGGCACTGGTGCGGCCGCACCTCGAATCCTGTGTTCAGTGTTGGGCCCCTCACTACAAGAAGGATGCTGAGGTGCGGGAGCGTGTCCAGAGAAGGGCAACGAAGCTGGTGAGGGGTCTGGAGCACAAGTCTTATGAGGAGCGGCTGAGGGAACTGGAGTTGTTCAGTCTGGAGAAGAGGAGGCTGAGGGGAGACCTTATCGCTCTCTACAACTACCTGAAAGGGGGTTGTGGCAATGAGGGTGTTGGCCTCTTCTGCCAAGTAACTAGTGATAGGACGAGAGGAAATGGCCTCAAGTTGCGCCAGGGGAGGTTTAGATTGAATATTAGGAAAAATTTCTTCACCGAGAGGGTGGTCAGGCATTGGAACAGGCTGCCCAGGGAGGTGGTGGAGTCACCATCCCTGGAAGTGTTCAAGAAACGTGTGGATGTGGCGCTTCAGGACATGGTTTAGGGATCATGGTGGCACTGGATTAATGGTTGGACTTGATGATCTTGAAGGTCCTTTCCAACCTAGTGATTCTGTGATTCTGTGAAAGTCAGCATCCAGATGTTGGTCTGAATATAAAAAAAGTGAGTACTGGAGCTGGAAGTGTCCTAACCAGTGCATAATATTTGGGGGCACAGAGAAAGGGGGGAGGGAAGGGAAGAAAGCATGCGCATCTTTCTGAAAATGCAAACATTTTTCAGGAGGGAAAACCCATTTAACTCCAATATTTGTTTGACAGACTGTATCAACAATAAACTGTAGTCAAAGGGTAAGTAACCAGTGCTCTTTCAAATCAGCTATTTACGATAATCAAAGCTATTCATTACATCTTTTTGTATTGGGTAAAAATGGAGTAGACTTAGCTGTATTCTGCAAAATATGATACCCTCAAATATGTTTTTGGAAACGAGTAACTACCAAGTTCAGTTGCTTGCTTCTATCTGTAGATAGAACTTAACCCACTCATACAAAATATCCAGTCCATGAGAACAGAATAATAGCCTTAGGAATGACACAGTTGGTGGTGTCTGACAAATGTAATTCTTCTGATAAACTTCGGAGTGCTTTTTTCCAAAGCTGCAATGCTCTCTTCTTTATAAATCTGGTAAGAAATAAGAGTCTCAGAATGACTGTGAATACCTGAGAACACCTCATGTCATTTCAGAAGATGCAGGTAAGGAGAACACTTCGTCACAGGGACACGGAGAGATAAGACACCACATTTCCCACTACGTGCTTGGTAGAGCGAAAGTGCCCACGTATGGGAGAGTTAGGGTGGAAGAGAACAGCACTTTGTTGTGATGGTATTGCACTGGGTCAGGAGTTTTGACACGGGGCACATTCAGACCTTTGTATTGCGCAGAAGCAACAGCCCTGTCATGCCCAGAGCAGAAGTTCCCCTTGATTTGATGAAATCTACATTAATGCGCCGTATCACAGACTCAACTCTTCCCCTTAACCCCCCTGCAGCACAAAGTGTATTACAAATCCGCTACAGGAATCACTTCATCCAACAAAGATACGCAGAAGTCTCAAGGGTGGAAAGTGGCAGCTGTTCAACACATTCACTCATAGAACCATTGCTCACCATCAGTATTTGTTTTGCTGTTGTTACACAGTTATATTAGTGGTGAAAATGTCTGAAACGTTAGTTTACCCTTCAGAAACAACCCTATAATGGCATTTTTTGCTGCAAATAATGCTTTGTGAACTGCAGATTAATGAGTAAAACAAGTGGTTAAAGATATCTTTTAAATATCATTCCTTTCTCTACTCATTTTATAGCTCAAGAGCCATGTGTCTCTCTTTAACATGTGATTTGCAATGTAATACTCCATGAGCTTCCATATCTGTCTTGTATAACAGTTTCAAATAAAATTTGGCTCTCTGTATATCTTAACCTTGGGAACAGGACTCTTAAAATCCTAGAGGCCAAATACCAATATCCCTATAGGATTATCATGCACATCTGCATTTCTGGAAAGATGATATTTTTAAGGGAAAAGCTTTCTATTAAATGTTCTTCCAGAAACCATCGTTTTGCCCAGCTC
Organism: Phaethon lepturus; assembly: GCF_000687285.1. Classification (NCBI taxonomy): domain Eukaryota; kingdom Metazoa; phylum Chordata; class Aves; order Phaethontiformes; family Phaethontidae; genus Phaethon; species Phaethon lepturus. The sequence goes on along the minus strand of NW_010531566.1, from coordinate 112,041 downwards.
TTTCTTGTTGCTCTCCTGGTAAGGGGCACATCATAGGGCAAACCTTTGCCATACTACAATTTCACCTGGTAGGTGCCCTAAGAATAAGTATTTGTAGTAAGTTTTATTTTTATCTCCTTTAGATTTCTAGAGTTGAGGTGTAGCTGCCCTGAGCGGGTTTGTGTTATAGCAAGAGGACCTCGTACCGCCACCCGAGACTCGCTCGTACTCTGTCGTTTGTAGGCAGAAAGTTGTTAGCAACCTGCTCGAACTGTGAACGAAGCTGCAAATGCCAGAATTTAGTCAGTCTTTTACATTTTTGCTTTCAGCCAAAGTACTTAAGGCACTGGGTAGCAGACATTACAGATTCAGATGTAAAAGTGTTTCCATTTTAACCTCCTGTTTATAGTTCATTACCCAAAGTTTCTTGAAAGTTGCACTTTTGAGAAGAATATTTCTCATTTTTGGTTTTGGCTAGGTGATCTTCTGCTTCCTTGGGGTTTTTGGTTATTTGTTTGTTTATTTGTTTGAGGTGGTTTTATATTTGAACAAACACCGTTTAGCTATTTGAACAAGCAAAATGTTAAAAATGCGCATTTCCCTTAAACATACTATGATTTTTTTTAGTGGATTTTTGAAGCTGAAATGGCAAAGGGGTTAACAGCTAAAATGCAGAATGAAAACTGAGAATTCTTACCAAGAATAAGGGGTTGGGCTTGTCTCGGAGAGAAAATATTCTGGTTTCAACAAGATGTATGAGCCCAAGCAAACTGAGTACTGACCACATGCAGTAGATTTTTTTGTTTGTGTTTTTGCTGAACTAAGAAAGGATGCACCCAAGGGACAGATTAACAAACTGAGGCTACTCAGTTCACAATGTTTGTTGTCCAAGTCACAGAGCAACAAAGAAAAAATGCCAGAAAGTCCACATATTCTAAAAACCTATTGATTTTAACTTACTTCATGCATCACAAGCCTCGAAAAATATAAGATGTGAGACTGAAAGACCAGGAATACTGAAAATACAGCTTCAGATGTGTGTACTATTCATTAAACACCAACCTTCCCTAGCATTTCCTTTTTTTTTCTCTCTCTTAAAAAAAAAAAGAGAAGAGCATAAACCTAGAAAGGGAAACCACTCTAAAACTCAACATGCTTTTCTTACCCTCGTATAAACTATCTTTTTTAATAGATCTTAACCTAGTGTTTAGGGTTCCACCCCCCCACCCCCCCAAGATCAAGATTACTGTCTGTGGTTTTGCAATGTCAGTAATTAGCACAATAAATCATTGTTCTGCTCCAGCGAGATGTTATGCCAGTACATATTACTGAGTCCTACATCGGACATAAAAAACAACAACAAAACTAAAACCAACTGAAGGGTGGGATTTTCAAAAGCATTCAGCATTGGCCAAATTTTACACCCAATGAAGTCAGAGGTAATTTAAAGCAAAAATAAAAAAAAGAAAAACAACCAACCATAACATTCTCTTGTACCATACCATAACGAGGCAGTAGTAGGCTGAACAAAAAGTCTAGCGATCAAGGTTCAAATATTGGTATACTCTTATTAAAGTCAGTTGGCATGAAATACCAGTGGAAGATAAGCAGTGTACTGATCGCTGAGGGCAGACTGCACAACATCTCCAAGCGTCACCTCCCTAACAGTACTGAGAACAGTATTGTTTTTGCTTTCCTAGTGTGAGGGCACTCTGGAGAGATTACACAATAGCCAAAATGTTCTTGTGACATGAAACTGGGACCTGGAATGAGTATTTACCCCTTCTGATTTCACGTATTGAAGATGGCTGGTGCCGTGTGCTTCATTATTATGAAAAAAGGACTTCTTTCTCATCCTCAGATGAGAAATTTTACTTACGTGTGAGTAAAATAGAAGGAAAGTTCCCATGGAAGGCCTGCGGTGTCACACATATGACTACGTAGTCCCATGAAGTACTGACAACATACAGAATCCAAGATATTCAAGAAAAAAACTGCTACAGAAATCTGTAGAACCTAGGTATGAAGACTATGTTACACTTAGAAGAACCCTGTTTCACGATAAACAGTTGTGTAATGAATCAGAAAATAAATCCAAAGATAATCTCATTCTTCAGCTTTAGACAGCTGGAAAGCACACAGGCAGTTTTACTTGAGTGGTAGCTAGGAAAAAGCCATTAAAAAAGTATTGTAAAGAAATGTCTTGCATGCAAAAGATGGAATGCAGTGTAATTTCGTTTGCAGTTCTCCTAAATATGGAGAGTAAATGAAATGCAGATCTGTAAATTCAAGATCATTACAATGCTACAAGGTCTAAGGCACTCAAATCACCTTCAGATGTTGCTGCTGTTAAAATTAACAATAACAGGAGCACAGTTGCTAATGTTAGGATACCAGACTCAGAAGTCTAGTCTATGAAAAAGGTTTGCCACTACAACAGCATAACTGTTTTGGCATGAGCGTGTACTGGAGCTGCAACTTACCAGCAGAAAAAAGTGCTTTTGTTGTGAGAGCTTATGCCCTCCCCAAGCAAAATAGAATATACTGGCCAAAGCTTCCCCCCCTGCTCCCCGGTACAACCATGTCTATACTAGGGCTTTTGCCAATACACACATGCAGCCAAAAATCACACCTCCAACTGACATTACTATACTGGCAAGCGTTTCTAGCACTGGCCTTAAAGCAGTTATTTGTTCAATCATTGCTTTCCACAATCACCCCTCACCCTAAAAGTACTGTGTTTCTTCACAGGTAGAAAGCTGGGGGGTGGGGGTGGGAATCTATCGGCTTAAGCCTTGTTCAGTTGTTTCTTTGCCTTCACAAAAGTTGAGTTCCCCCCCTTACAAAAACAGAATAAAACATTCTTGGCGGGGGGAGCGTGAATCTTTAACCTCACAGCAGAACAAACAAATAAAAGTTCAGGTCAGCCCTTGCTCATCTTGCAACAAGGGCAGAGAAGTAGAGAAAGAACAGAATTCTCTCAATACTAATGACTGCTGTTGCCATTCTCTACATACCAAAGTGAATACAGTCTGTTAGCTTTCAAAGTGCTATTTCTGTTCCTACTGCTGTGTCTGACTTCCCAGCTAAAGCAGATTCTTCCAGAAACAAAAAGTTGAACAATTTTCACTCTCAAAGCTCACACAGAAAGTAGTACTTCCAAGGGGATACAATTAGTCCAAAACTGGGGGTGAGGGGACAGCGGAAGAGGAAAGGAGTAGTTTTTCACAAAATCTCAAGCTGTCTTCCATGAGAAGAGGAGGATTTTCATGTGACTTGTCTTGGTCTGAGATTACGAAAAACAACTATATGTTTTGAAACACATTTGCTTTCAATAGTTGCAGTATTTTTTGAAAAAAAATTATCAAAACAATGGCTTTAAACATCATATGGGAAAATGGAGCCCAAAGTGTTTCATTTTACTTCTAAAGCAGCAGTATAATATTTTCTTAATATCCTCCACCTCTCCAAGCCATTTCCTGTGGTTTGTCCTAAAATTTACCCTTGTCAGCCTAAACAGTAGTGTCAACTATGCATGAAGAATCAACTTGCTTTTGGACTGAAAACAACTGTATCCTTTAAAATGCCATGACTGCAGCATCACTACAGAAACCAAAACCTGTGTGGATCTAGAGACAGAACTTGCTTCTGCTTCTTCAGGTTGGTCTTTTTCCCAAGCTAAGGGTGAAATGAGTCAGTCTGGGAAACACCATATTATTTCTGCCTGTGCTGCTTCTATTCTGCACATATTCAAATATTAAGTAGAAAATTAAAGATATACAGTGGATTTGGCCTGATATTAAATTAAACAAAAATTTCCCTTGGAAACTGTCTAGCAGAGCCTGAAGACATTAGTTGTAACTGCACTCGGATGTGGAATACTGTAAGTTTTAGAGAAATTTCCATGTCATACACTGGTTTAATGCACTACTGGCACATGTAACCTGCAAAGCTCAGATGCAGATACATATTCCAAGGTTTGAAATATCCACATTTAGGGTTTTGGTTTGAGCTCCTCCCTAGTGAAAACCTCTTCACTTCTGAGCACATAATGATACTTTACAACTACAGAGCTCTGCTATGACTCTTTACAGGTCAGAAAACCCGGACCTTTCATTGCGCAAGATTACCAAAGAAAAGTAAGCCCACAGCCAGCCCATCTGACACAAGGATAGTGACACCCAGATGTGGTTGGAGTATCAACACCTCCAATCCAGCTTCATTCTGCCAGGAGTTTTTCCTGTTTGGATTCAAATGTAAAGACACCTGGGATCAAACACAAATGATCTCGTTCGATTTCATCCACGGTGATGTAAGGTAAGGATTGCTTGACAGAACCCAGAGGAGTTGGTGCACACAGCCTGTAGGTACTCAGGGCTACTCAGGTTCTCACTGTTTCTTCAGCCCTGGGTTTCTCTCAGGTACGTGCTGCCAGCTGCACTGAACTGCATATAGAAGAACAATATGCAATGAACAGACACCATTAGAGAAGTGTAATTTTTCTTACTAGAGAAAAGTTGAGAATTTTCACAGTATCTTGAAACAGTGCTCAGAAATTACCTCTTCAGCTTGGCATCCCTTCCCTCTTTAGGAACAAAACAACCCCAGCAATTACAGGAAAAAGCCAAACTGACATAACTAAACCAAGAAAGCCTTTTATCTATTCACCTCACAAGGTTTTGTTTTGTGTTTTGTTTTGTTTTTTTTCCAAACTACTTCTTAAAGGCTTGGAAAAAAGCATTAGCTGCTCCTTGCATGCAGAACATTCATGACCTTGTTCAACTTCTTCAATATATTTCTTACTAATGCTCACGGTATTAATGGACTCAGCCCAAGAAGTAGTAATATTGAGCTTTTTAATTGCTTTACACAATTAAATGCTAATGCTTCAATCATTAACAATAATGCTGAATACCATGGTTTTGGAGCACAATGTAAGCAATGTATTAAATGTTTCACCAGGCTCCTACCTTTTAGTTTTTATAAGTAGTTCAGAATAAGAAGCCTAAAAATAAATAGCATTTATTGTCACTGGAGAAAGTGCTACAGTAAAGAGCAGCAAACAACTGGTAGCCACAATTGTAACCTCCACCCCTATAGCCTTCACAGAGCCTTTGCTGTTGCTGTCTATGTAAGCAGAGCAGAGCTGTCTGCTTCAGGGTGAGAGTTTTCTTGGAAATGTTTACTACGATGAGAGAATTTTCTGTTCTTTTTCTTTTAATCTCAACACTGTCCAGTTCTGAGACCTGATTTGATGAAAAAAAAAAATAAATCCAGATGACATTTCAAGGAATGTAATAATCAGATGCCTCATTGCACTGCATGGGAGTGTGTTTCACATTATATTAAAATTATTGGCACCCAGTCACGTTATGGCAAAACTAGCTGACACCATGCTTGGTTACAGCTGTTGCCACAACAGTAGTTATTTGGCAAGTAATGTGAAAGAGGACAAAGTGCTATTGTGAACTTACACCAAGCTTTTACACATTATGTCTCTAGTTCATAAAGAGGAAGGAAGAAAAGAAGGGCTGCCTTTTTTTTTAGGGCAACCATATTGCAATTCTAAGTGAAGGTGTTTGCCAAAAGAAGTCAAAACCATCTCAGATTGGTTTTGACTATGAAAACCACAGAAGGGTATGGAGAGGAAGTGCAAGACTCTTGCAAGAAATGCAACTCAAATGTTGGGAAGGTAAGATGGGGTAAGCTAGAAAAAAGAGGGGCAAAGAGCTCTTGGAAAGCAAATGAGTCCTTTGCACCACAAAGGAGCAGGAGATATCAACTTGCAAATTTGTGGGAAGCACCAAGAGTCAATCACACTCTGAAGAGCACAAGTTGTGTTTCCAAGGGACCATCTATCATAGGTTGGATGCTCTTGAAAATCAGGTCTTCATGAGTGTGGTGAGGAGACACAGGTCTTTTTGTCTACTTTCTTTGTGAGTCCACCCACATTACAGAGGCAAGGGTTTTACCTTTGGCTAAAATGCTTGCATCTCTTTTTTTTTTTTTTTTCTTCCTCCAGAAAGAAGCTGGAGAGCCTGTCTTACCACACAGATGGCTTCCCATTAAAATAATCAACAACAATGTTGGAACTCGGTTCCTTGAAAGGAGGTTTGTCTCTGTGCCCAAGTGAGCCAACAGAGGAAAAATCAGCTGCTACACATTAAGGAAAAAGTAGCACATTTAAAACGAAAAACAAAACAAAAGGAAAAAGAATTTTCATCCAGTATTTAATTGCAAA
>NW_010531566.1:67097-105790 GCF_000687285.1 Phaethon lepturus | reverse complement strand
GAAAGAGGACTCACGACTGCTTGCATCTGGAGCAGCCATTTTGCAATGTACAATAGAAATGCTTCAACACTGGTTGGTGCAGAGAAGTGTCCTCAGTCTTTTAAATTAATTTACTGATTCTGATGATTCTTTTTTCCACAACACAATGTTCCCCTAAACCTCTCTTCCCATCTAGTTGAGCTCTAATCATGACCTAGCATTTGTTCAGATGTCCATAGTTTTGAGACCCATACTCCATATTAATCCAAAATGAAAAATTCAGATGAGAGAAAATAGCCAAACAGTTAACCTATGTGAGTATTGACAGTTTCCTGTGTGTAAAAGTCAGCACTTGCCAGAAAACTCAACCACGACAGAGTATCCAAGACGCAAAAATTATTTCCTCTTGTAAGAACGAGACATCTCACATGTGTTTGCTTTTGCCAAAGGCTGACCTGAACAGTAGCCACAGGAAAATAATATGTATAAACTGGTCTGTCTTACTATGTGACAAACAATTTATAGAAAAGCAGGACTGGATTATTTTTTAAATTTCTTCTAACACTAGTTACTAGAATGTCACATGCAGGTAGTATAATCACAGCACTTGCTTACTTCTAAAATGTGGGAAGACACTAGAAAATATTTTAAAGATTTTTTCCCTTCCTTTGTGTTTATTTCCAACTTATTATTTAAATATTCCCCTGCAGTGGGGAATCACACTACACGTGCATGAAAACTGCAAAGTGAAACTGAATATAAACAGAAAGTAACAGCTCTCATTTCACTGAGCAAGAGAGTTGAAGGCCAGAAAGGAAACAAATTGCTTTAGGGGTGGGATGTTAAGCAAATATTTACACAATTTTCCAGTTTTTATCAAACATAAAATATAATCTAATAATCATCTAAGGAATGTTTTGAGAACATTTTCCCTTAAGTATTACTCAACATTTAGACATGGATGATCAAAAAGTAGAGACCCACTCCCACCAAGCATACAGCAGTATTTATCTCAAGCTCTCCCTAGTAGGAAAGATTACAAGGATTAGGTTTCAAGCTTGTGCAATTGCCTTTAGACAAACACAACAATATGCTATAAACTACTATTCCCCAGCTGACTTCAGAAAAAACCAACATGCTAATGACAATTAAGACTGGAATAAAAGAAGAGCCAAATAAGTAACAACGCAGGACAAAGAGGCCCCCTTGAAAGATGCATTAGCATGGAAGCCATCAAATCATGGGGTGGTGGCTTTCCATGTGGGGAGGCATTCTCTGGGGCCACTTCTTGGCTTCCTGCTCACAAAGGAGTTCATTCCTTTAAATGACAATTACATATTCTCAGGGTTTGGATCAAAGGAAGCAGGGTACAGTGGGTCTCAAACTAAAGTCAGTCTCAGAACTCAATAGTTTAGAGAGGAGGGCCAGGTTTAATAGTCCTCCCAACCAATCTCTATTATCCAGGTCAGCCACAACAATATTTTCCTATGAAACCTGTATTTAATTGGGTCAGTGGAGCAAGAGGACAAAACAGAAACTCTACTGTAAGCTAGCCTCTACAATTATAAAACAGAGCTTTTCTCTGCTATCTTGTGCACCTGCTGCTCCTCTCAGATTGAGAGAACAAGCATTTGGGCACAACCTTTTCCACTGATTTCAATGAACAGAATTATAAGCATACAAATATCACTGCCTGAAACAGCATAACATCTTTGCGGTGCTGCCTTTTCTGTGGGTTTGTTCAACATTCCCTACCCCACCTACGTGTTGTCTGTTTACAGCGCGCATCTCTGAGGCAAGGTCCCTATTTCCTTAGCTGACTGCTAAGCAGCTGGAACACTGCTAATATGTTTCATGTAGTTTATTATAAAACAATTCTACAATATGTTTAACATCATATAATTCCAAATACTCTATCTTACTCCAGAGAGGACACTGGGAATTTACTAAGAAACAACTACTTGTGAGCAATTCCTGTTTGAAGAATTATAAATGGCTCATCTCACTTGATCACTTAGATTCCTCAAAAAGGAATCATCTGATGGAACTGGCATGTGGGAGCTTAATTCTCCTCTTGCTGGTAGAGCTTTAATAAATCATCAATAATTCAAAGATGACTGTTAAAATATGACCAACCAAGTGCATCAGCATGAGAGATGTTCTATAATACTCTTCATGAAGAGGGTGCTCTACAGCATCGTTACCAGTTACCACATTCAAACTTCAATTTACTCTAGCTTTCAGCGTGTGCCTGCTACACAAACAGTCTAACAAACTCTCTTCGAACTTTACAGCTAAGCGCAGCATCATGTCACTGGACGTTTCAATCATATGCACTTGAAATCCACATTTATTTTCTTCTTAATCAGAATCAGCAAAATATTGGAATTTCAAAAGTTCACTATTATGTTTTTGGTCATCAAGTTACTACACATGAGATAGATAGAATTTTTATGCATTCCTAGATTATCTTTATGGCTTTACCCATCCACGTTCTGTAACAAACTATGTTTCTTTTTATTTCCCCAGAGGCAAGAGGTGATGCAAGAAATTACTTTTGGCCAGGGGAAGTAAGTGACTGCCTACCTTCACCCCTGAGACTACACCTCTCTCCTCCACACCTTCTTTGAACATGGAAATGGCAGCGCTGTGATAGTAAGTCATAAAGCATTGCATTTGTAGGGATATATTTCTTCTTTAAGGAACTCTAAAGTATTTAACAAATGTTTGTAAAGTACTGATTGTTTGCAGGTTGACAGCAGCTGGCAATAATACATCCCAGTGCACAGCAAGCTATAAGAACACAGGAGCAGTAAGGAGAGTTTGATAAGGAAGAAGCAGTTGTCTGGGCTAGCACATAAAGTTTAACCTTACTGCTCTTCTATATATACACTTAATCATTACATCTCCAGGGATGCATTAATTCTATTTGTTGAACAAATCCAAATACTCTTTTCTGTCTGCAACACATCAAAAATGACACCCAAGGAAAGACGAGCCTGTCACCTGTAGCCCTCAAAATTATATTATCTGAAGACAACAACAAAGAATTGATACCTCCTCTTTCTTATATCTACATTCAGTAGTTAAGGAGATCAGGTATGTACTTGGTAATGGACTGTTCTGGGAAATCAGATACTGCACACCCCTCAAGTCTAAATTCTTCCCATGCTTCTCTTTCACCCTTTTTAAATCCATTTAAGCCATGACTCCAAATGGGACAGGCACTGCTACCAGTTAGTCCATCACTCACAAACTCTCATCAGGTTGTCATGTGAGGACCACGCACAGATTAATTAAGGTCATTTCCTCTTGGAATGCTTTGCTGAGATATGGAACATTATCCTCATTTTGGAGATGCACAAAACCAGATGTATCCAAAGTTACCCAAGATATATCCAGGACAAAGCTAAGATTCACACATTAGTAGTCAAGTTTCTGATTGCTTTTCCTGGATTGGGATGGGAAAAAAAATCTCACCACCTTTATAAAATTAGAAATAAGTTAGTTACACAATATCTCAAAATCAGAAGGCAATATATCATGAAGCACATGGAAACATGCCAATGCTTAATATTCAACTTAAATGAAATACAGATATGAAAAGACTATAAAAGGGACACTTATAGCTGAGTCTTATTTTGTTTTATTTTAAATAATTTAACCATTAAAATACTGTATATTTTGAAAGCAGATATAATAGCTCATGAAAGGAGATGTTTTCTTCTCTTCCCTCATACGCTTGAAAATACTTTATATCTAAAATTCATGCCAGCATAAAAAAGCCCTAGCAAAAAAAATCTTCTTTCCTCCCACCCCAAGACTGAAAAAATAAATAATATAATTAGCTTGCCTCTGAAATAGATTTGAAGACTTAGAAAGCTATGTCCTCATGTTTGTAACACTACATGGAAAGTAAACACACTTCCTCTTAGTACACAGATTTTGTTACTGAGTATATACTGAGTGCCTCTGGGTACAGCTGCGTTATGTAAGAATTGAAACAAAACCGAAAATCTCCGATGTACTAATATTTTGCTGCTAGTTCTTTATACAAGTGCATACAACAAGAAATGACTAAGATCTCATCCTGACAGACACTCTGCTGCTTTAAAAGATGTTCTGCAACTGCGCTAAAGAACTGGCATTCACAGAGTTCCACCTTTATTAGCAGACCCATTGCTGCTGAGCAGCTGTGTTGTTAAGCTCAAGACTGCTCCTCCAGCCCTGCTGACCTGCAAACTCACTCTTAGCTGTACCACTTCCATAAGTTCTTTCCCTCCACTGCCTACTGGCAATGCCAGTCAAGCCTTCACCCAGTGATAAACCCCATTATATTTCCTCATAAAACACAATAAGACTGAGTCCTCCAGTAAATACCGTAAGTTCTAGGCATCTTAAGCACAAGCTGTGAAGTATAACATTAAAATCATGGAATCATAGAATAGTTTGGGTTGGAAGGGACCTTTAAAGGTCATCTAGTCCAACCCCCCTAAAAAAGCAGGGACATCTTCAACGGGATCAGGTTGTTCAGAGCCCCGTCCAACCTGACCTGGAATGATTCCAGAGATGGGGCATCTACCACCTCTCTGGGCAACCTGGGCCAGGGTTTCACCACCCTCGTAAAAAATTTCTTTCTTATATCTAGTCTAAACCTACCTCCTTTTAGACGAACGATATTGTTTTAATATGGGATTGTATCATCTTCCATCTCCTTAAAAACGTGTTGGCAAACACGATTTTACTTATCAATGAATTTTTAATGTATTCTGGTGGCTATTTTTTGGCGCTCACCAAGGATACTCTGGGGAAATGGAAATCTCAAGCAATTTCCTTTATTTCTAGTACAAATACACCCATTCACCTCTACCCCTTGAAAAAGATTGGGTTTTGCTGTTGCTGTTTGTTTTATTCTGCTTAAGCATTGCTGGAAATAAAATAAAATTAAATTAAATGGACTGTGAAAGCAAGCATCTTCTTGTCTCCAAAGTTTTGAAATCACTGAACTTTCTCGTATTTGATAATTCAGACTCACTCCTCTAAATTTTGTCCAGAAAAATAAGATGGTCTTATAGTCCAAAGATGTCTTCACAAAAGTCTGCAGTACTGGATTTTCTGATGCTGAGTGATTATGAAACCCCGTTTTGTTCTCAGAACTTCATGATGTATATCTGTAACTCTTTCTTGTTTGTGAAGATAAGACCAGCCTTGTCTCTCTAAATGCCATTTCAAAGGAAGATTCACAGTTGTTTGACTTTTGATCTGTGTGGCAACTAGCTCAACCACCTGCGCTGGGTTCGAGCAGTTACTGAGCTTGCTTTGTACCGTCTTATGAACACAGCAAGCCTTTTAAACCAGAAAGAGCTGATGTGTGAATACACCAATTTACAATGTAAATACAGCGTCCAACAATATGGGCATCTTTAATGACCAAATGTGTAAAGTGTATATATTGTTTACTGATTATTTCTTAAATAAAACAGATGGCTCATATTCTCCATCCACCTACAGTGGATTAAAACACAATGGTGTAATAGTCTGGTAAACTGGTAATGTGAAACATTGCTTTGTACTGGTGTAGTAGTATAAATAGCTGTTCACAAATGAGGTACAAAGCCCCACTGCCACTAAGAGTAATTAGCTTAAGGCTGTACTGAAAGAATGCTACCTTCACAATCAACACATGTGTGCCATTCACACTGAAAACTGCAGTTGAAAAAATATAGTGGTGACAGAAAGCAGCAAGGAAGTTTCTCTGCGTGTATAAAGTAGACCATATGCTTCCCAACATCTAGGCAAGACTGGGCACACTTAGAACCACATTTCTCAAACAATTTCCTATTTAAATGTATTATTTGCAGCCACGATAAGAAAATGATAGAAACGTACAAGTGTTTTTTTTTTTTTTACTTGCACAAGTATTTGTACCAGGAGGAAGGCAGAGAGTTGGTACAAAAATAATTTTAAGATGCAATTTTTATTCGAGAAAAAAAAATATCCATTGGAGTTGCAATCTTAAACCATCAGCAGACCTACTAAATAAGACAAGGTGAAGATTTTGCTCCAACTTGCAAATGTTACGAAAAAGTTCTGGGTTACAGCTTAGTTAATATAACAAAGTCCAAGCTAAACTAAAGCTCTTGGGTAATAAATGCTACATAGTGAGATCCTGCAAGCTAAGCCATGTTAACACTCATGGAAAAATGCTAGTATTTGCAGAAGGCCTATAGGTCAGTGAAAAACTCTTCTGCTATGTTTTTAAACTGGAGAGCTCTAATACCACTTATAATTCTAAGAAATTGTATCTGCTGGCTATTCAAATTCATTGACTAATTTTTCAAGTCTTCAAAAAAACCCAATTAATAAATGGATTTTAAAATTTTATTTTAAAATCTGAGTTATAGATTCTAAGACTGAAGGAGCACTAGCACTGAAAAGGTTGCAAAAGTCTCTCCATTGTTTAAATTATTCTAGATATTTATGAAACAATTTCAATTATTTTCAAAGAATTACTTTAGAGCTACACAAATATTGTAGAGAACATAAATCCCAGTGTTTATGGTAAAATAGTTTTTCTCTGTCTTTCCCATTTTGCTCAATTTCCACACTGACTTTTCTTTGCCTTCTTGATTAGGTTCAAATTTTCCATATTAAAGAGCCAGCCAAAATTAGCAAATTTTCATCCTTCCTGTCACCAAGTAGACTAAACAATCTCTCAATGTAAGACCACACTTTCTCATTCATGACTTTGTTATTCTTTAGCCAGATGCTCAGCAGGTAAAGTGATGTGTGAACATTTCTTCTGCAGAGTTTTACAGGTCCAATACAACATACTTTCATGCTACACAAGGATATAAATTCGCAGTTTTGGTCTTGTCCCACAGCAGCGCTAATTTATCTGAAAAAAACTCGTAAGTAATCCTGGTTTTCCTTAGCTGTTGATTTCTCACAGTCATCATTTATGGCTGCCTTTGTAAAATGACAACAACAACAAACAACACCTCCTCAAACAAAGTTTGCTCAAACTGTAAGAGTTCCTCATTCAATACTAGGGCTACGGACCAGCAAACTACCCACACAAGTATGACTTACAAGTTCAGGACCTGGATTTTGTGGTAGCCCTTGAGTGACTGACTTGAACAAAAATTGTACTCAAATCCCAAGTTTTCCTTTGTTCCAGTTGTTGGTCACTTAATCTCTTGAGCACAGCTGCAACTCTGACCTGCAACTATTGAGCTACATTGAAAATGATCTAATCTAAAAGATCAGCTAATAAGGACAAGATTCTGATATCACAGCAGTTTTAAAACAGTTTGATGATTTCATTGTTTTCTTAAAGATAAATTCCTTGGTATGTGATCAGAATCATGCCAGAAAGCTGAATTAGTTTTGCTTTTATTAAAAGCTGACAATTTCAATCATGTGTGGCAAGCAAAGTGCCAAGTGCCACTGGAAATCATACTCAGAATGCACAAAAGAGCTTCTTTACCTGATAAAGATTAACAACAAAACTTCTTGCAGAGACCTGAGAGAAGACCAGAAAAAACAAACTCCCATTCCCACCATGTGTTTCCAAATAATAGAGCTGTCCAAAATGCTGGTGTGTCTATGGGCAAGGGTGGGAGAGATCAGTTAAAAATTTTGATGTTTGTTTGACAACATTACTGCCTTTTTCTTAAAACCTTTAGAAGTGCCACAAAAAAAGTTAGATCTCTGTATTTTGTTGATCTTGTTTGAGTTTTAAATGTTAACTTTTAGTCAGTTAGCATACAGTCTAGTTTTAGTCCAGATACGCAACCTCCTGAGAATGATTTAATTTTGCTGTCTCTATTTGCAAATCTCAGTGACACATATGCATGAAGCTACTGTTTGAAAAGGCTGAGCTTCCAGGATTTGCCCATTAGAACACTACCCAATTCTTCCATTTTTACATTCCTGAATCCCATCAAAAGGCTTGGCTTGTTGAAAACTGGAAACTATAATTTAATTCTGTACATTATTTATGTTCTCTAATTCTTGAAAAGTTCAGCAGACATTTCTTTTCACAGCAGAAGTCATGGGCCATGACAGAGCACAGAAATCTCAAATGCACCAGCACATAAAAGCTCTCTTGTCTACCCAGGAAGGAAGATTTGGGCTAAACATTAGGGAAAACTTGGAACAGTTTGATTGAAGAGACGGGGAATGTTCATCAGTGCAGAGCAGGCCAGACAAATATCTGCCAGATTGAAACAGTGACAGTCAATCCTACCTTAACACAAATGGATGAACTTTTCTGAGATCACTTCCAAGATGATTCTATTCCTTTTGGTAAATTTTTGGATTAAATTAAATGACCCATGTAGCAGGATATCATGCAGGTCTGTGATCAGAAAACATTACATGTAGGAATTCACGGCTTAAACACTCTGTAGTAAATTAAATGTGTAAAATTTGGCATATATTGTTCTGTGACAGTTATAGTGTGAGTGGTATCAAGAACAACATGATTCTTAATTTACTGCTGGCCCTAAGGAGTTTGCCTTCATTGATTTCTGAAGAATTGTGTCCAATTATTTCAGCAATTACCAATGTCAGTTTTTGCTAACAGGTTCCCTAGCTCACCCTGCTTCACATAAACAATCTCGCCACATTGAAAATATTCTCACTACGTTCACAATTCCCGAATATCATGTCAGAGAGAACTCATCCAAGAGGAAGCTACTTGTAACTACTGCAAGAAAGCATTGAACTGATTATGCTGAGATAAGATATGCTTTCTTATGCAAGCATGTCATGGGACATCTATTGTGGTTCAGACATGACAACACTGAGCATGAAATGCATTTTGTTTCACTCATGACACTGTGAACCTTTTTAGGCTCTAACTGCTTAATAATAGTCAACATATCTCAATACAAAGAACAATCACGAAGGGTTACATGATATTTAACCTATTATGATGCTTTAAATTCTTGGTATATGCAGTCTAGGACTAGCTTGGGTAATTATCCATTGGGACCCTGCTTTCCTGTAGAAACATAACTGTACTTTAAATAATGTACTTTGCAGCTGTTCAGCTGGACCCAAGTAGATGGAAGGGGGGCAAATCAGATAGTAATTCCAGATGATAGAAAAGAGGGAATGGAGAGGACAGAACAAAGGCCATTGTACATTTAAAAAAGGAATGAAAAAAGAGAATTAGAAATGTTGTCTGAAGAATGCTGAGAGCTGTGCTTATAATGGACGTAGTGTGGGCAGCTTGACACATGGATAAAGCTTTCCAACAGTCTGAAAAATAAAACAATGCTACAATATAAATGCCTCTATTTCAATGAATGGAAGGCATATCCTTCTAAGACTAAGTTATTAAAATGTAAAGATCAGTCATGATGCTCCTTTCTTTTTTCCCAGGTTTGAAGTAAACTGAACACTCTATCACTTAGGCTGTTGGAGCTGAAGGTTTGCAAAGGCATTAAAGTAATCATAGCTACATGCTTGCAATGTTGAAAATGGTCCCATTCTGTGAGATATTCAGCACCTTCAGTATATGGCTTGGAATTCTCTATGTAAACTGCTTGCTGTAGCTACGGTGGTAATACAGCAGCTCAGAAGACTTCTGCACTATCTATGATGCACGAAGTGGAAAGTATTTCTAACACTGAATTAAAGTAGAATATTCAAAAGCTTTTTGGAAACAACATACGGAACACTGTTCAAGGAAGATGAGGAAGGTTTGTTAAATGGCTCTCAACTGATTATTAAAAATAAGAAATGTTTCTTACATACAGCAGATTACATCATACCTAAAGTGAGAACAGGGAACCCACAGTGTCCCCCACTATTTTAAAATTCTTGCTGTCCAGACCTAGCGGTACATTTGCTGTTTTTTTGGTTGGACTCGGAATGATGAAGAATGCTCACCCTTGGGAATTTTGCTGACACTACATTTACGTTCTCCAGATGTTTTGTGCATCATCTCAACAAAGAAACAAGCTTTCTTTTTAAAGACAAAGTGAGGATCGACCAGGTTCTACTTAATGCCAAGGTTTTATCTGGCATCACAAGCTGTATGTTCCTTATCCAAAGACTTATCTTGTGATAAGATTCTGAAAAGATTCAATACTTCATAACTGATAAAGATTAGTTAAATTAAAACACAAGCATGTACAACAATATAAGAAACAAGTAACTATACTAAATGCTTAAAGGTCAGGAAATTAAAAAAAAAGAAGTTCTTACACTGACAGTAACAAGCACTAAAATACCCTACGTGTATTATTTTATGGTTTCCATTTAACAACAGAAATATTAAGGACAGGGTTTGCTCTGTAATCGGCCTCGAGCAAAGAGCACAATAAAAGCCATCTTGCCCCAAGAGATGACCCGGAATCATTCTGCCACTCCTTCCTTATTCAGTCTCCCTCAGGTTAAGGGAATTGCTCCTCTGGTTTAAGTTAACCATATGCTTAAAAATGTTTCTGAATCAAGGTCTAAATTACTGAAGGAAACAGCTGCAGCTGTAAATATTCAACACAGAGCAGACATATTGCTAAAGGATATGCCGTTGCAATCACTTTTCAGTGTAGAAATACATCTTGAAGTAAAAATAGAAATATATGTACCAAAAAGTTGCTGAAACATGTTCTACTCAAACTTCTTTTGGCTTGAGACCAAATACGCAAAGTTCCTGATGGAAAGAGGAATTCCTCTATTAGCATGAAAACAAGGCAAATCTAACTGCATATTACACTTCACGCAGCATCTGCGCTACGAAGACCTTCCTCCAGAAAACTGCAGAGACTCAACAGTCATGGCCTAGTATGACTGATACTGCGCTGGGCTTTAGCTCAGAAGAAAATCTGTTTTGTTACCGACTTCTGGGGATGGAAACAGAGACTGGTGGGGAAGTAGGGGAAAAACCAGTGACAGCACTCACTGTTTGTTTTGGTTTGCCTCAACAGGCACATGACTGCTGCATATGGAAATGTGGGCTTTGTAGTCAAGAGAAAAGGCAGAACAGACATAATTAACTTTTCACATCTCTGAGAGTGTGAGAAAGCAAATAAAAGAATTCTTGTGCATCTGCTGTTTAATGGCCACCCAACCAGGTCAATGGGTAGAGGTGGAGCACCCCACACCCTGTTTAAAGAATTGCCCTACACTGAATGTCATCTCAGCTTAATGACCACAGCGTCATTAACAACTGCTGAAGTTGTTTGGGAACTGCTAGGAATGACTGCAATCCAGGCCCAAACTCTAAGAGCCAGTTCTAAAGCACTTCTGTTTTAAATCACTTCTGCTTAGGACCTGAGGCAATGGACACAAGTTGGACGCTGGGAAATTTCGATTAGATACCTGAAAAAATTGCTTATTTCAACTGCTACTGGAACAGATTGGTTAGGGAGGCATTGGTATCTCCAACCTTCAATGTGTTTGAAACTTGACTGGAGAAGGCTCTGAGCAACCTGCTCTAATTAGACTTGCTTTGAGCAGGAGGTTGGAGCAGATGACCTGCAGAGGTCTCTTCCAACCTAAACTGTCCTATGATTCTATGAAATGTTGAAAAATAACTGTAAGGTCTGGACTATCCTTGGAGTTCAAAAGTACAAGGAAGTTTCACTAGAAGTAATGCAGGAAGCAGGACTACCAGAACTTTCCTGGAAAGAAGAGTGAAGAAGCTTGACTACAACCAGCACAGAGGGGGAGGCATTCCCTGTTTCTGATTGTAGTCACATTGGTCATGCAGCTGTTGGCAAGTCATATAACGTATCACCTGAGAGCTGAACACCTACCGCTTCATTTCTATCAGCTGGAGCTAGTGTTTGTCCTATTGGAAATCAAATTTTAAAAGTCTGTTTTATAAGAGCAGATGTGTTCATAAGCTTCTCAAACCATCATTGATAACAGCTCAGAAAACTGAAATCTGAAGATTAAAAGAGAATTTTTGGCACAAAAATTACCTGGTAAATCGGACAGAATAAAACATTGTTCTAGAAGGTAGCAGCTATTTTTCTAAAATATTTTTCTGCAAGTTGGAGGGGGTAGATAGAATTTATCTGCTAATTCAATAAAGATTTAAATCTACTGGAATTTTTATCTGGTTACTTTTAGGTTGGTTTGTTTCCCACTGGGCTGCGTGTGGCTTGGAGACTATCCAAATTCTTTTCTTAAAAGCTTTTCTAGGCTATTGGCTTAGGATATGGGCAAAAAACTGAAGATCTTTCAGAACAGATTCTTTTCTGCTTCTTTCTAACAGACTGTGTGCACCCCAACTCACATTGGGGTAGAGGCCAAGGGATAGATGTCTGAGACAGCAGTATCGCAGATGACCGCAGAAGATGCCATTTTCTTATATTAAAATCTATTATTTGAAGATTCTGTAACTGAAAGTACACTAAGCTTCTACTATAGTCACACAGTGTTAAAGAGGAGTCATAAAACGTCAGGATGTCCAGAGCTATAGATACATGAAAGAGGAAATTATTAATGACATTATCAATATGCTGATATTATCCTAGTAATGCAATGCCGTAAGTGGAATATACTAGTTTAGCAGAATCTCAGCAGGTTTATTTACAGGAAAAAACAAAGAATATTATGAACGCATAGGTCATTTCAAAGCAAGAATATTTAAAAACATTTATTACAAAAATTTCCTTACCCAAATACCCAAAATATTGGAGATAACAAATTCCAATATGTAAGGCTGGCTACCTTAAGTTGCTAGAGCAGCAAACTGGGATAGGAAGAACTGTCCCTATTCTGCCACTGATTTCCTTAGTGAGCTATGGCAACCTACAAAACCTGTCCCTGCTTTTACTCCCCATCTCCAGAACATTTATGCACAAATACATGGCCAAGGAATTTAGGTCATACAAAGGGAATAATTTAGCCCTCTAGCTATTTAAGTATCTAATATCTTACTATATTTGGCCAGATTCAGAAAGAGATGCTGCTTTCCCTTTCCAAGATGGTAAAAATAGAAACAGTTAGGCATTAATTTGATGCACAGGGTGTTAGGCTGGCATACGACTTCAAGCATATCAGCAAATACATATTGTGGGAGCAGCAACTAAGTCGAGCAATGTTTGGTTTAACATTACCTTTTCCTTATAATAATGATGTGAAGAACAGTCCTCCAGCATTTTTCTTTATTGGTTCCAGTAATTAAGTGAAACATTGTGTGGTATGTACTGAAGTATGCAGAAATTAGGACACAACTGCCAATCTGTGCTAATTATTTTTCTTACAGTTGTATTTACCTAATTTGTGCTGATTTCTTGGGTCTGTATTTTATGATTGTTCTTGTGACTGAACAACACTGGGATGATGCTGAGGCTGGGATAATGCTAGATCCTTCTACCCAACTGTCATAAACAAATTAAATTCACCACAGGTCTACTTATTACGTGTTTTTAAATAACATCCTGAGAATCTTCTGCAAGTTGCATCTATGCCGAGGCATTTCGTTTGGCACATTTACCTGAACTGAGCTTAAATCTCAACCTGCCTTTCACCCAGATGGGTGACAGCCCAGTGTTTTTGTTAAAGAAAAAGGAAATCCGGTGCCTTTCTGACACACAGAAACATGCCGTCTTGGTGTTCAGCTACATAATCCTTTTGTCTGAAAAGAAGAGCCCAAGTATATTTCAGAAAGATGATATTTTTCATTTGGCTTATGGAACACTTATAAACTAGGACTCCTAACTGTGATTCCCAAACACAAAACAAAGTCAAAGGTTACAGCATATGTTTTTGTTTCAGCTTCTTCAAATTACTTGCAAATGTATTCAAACACAATATGAGGAGATACTTTATTTTATTGAAAATAACAGACTACAGGGTGCTGCAAAAGAGGCTGAGGTACCTCAAGCATAAACATGGAAAGAATACATTGGTTTAGAAACCCATAAATCCTTATTTGAATCTGCCAACCTGAAAGCCAAGTAAAGCCCGAAAAAACTATTTTTCCTAAATGCTATGTCTGATTAAGCCATACTATTAAATGACAGCTGAACTTTAACATTAATATGATATTATTTAAATAACTGCATGATTTTTTTTACACTAAAATGATGAATGATTTTTGGACAGCTCAATTGACATAAAGCAAGAAACCCCTTTAATGAGATTTGACAAAATGGAGACATATGCAGAATATTCGTTACAGCTCATGTCGCAGAGCCCTTCCTGGGGAGACTTGGGTTTGGTTGTGTCTTTTCTTTCGTTCGTTTTTTTATAGTTTATTTTGATTGTCTACAGGCACTGAACCATCCCTTTCAATTGCCACTTCCTTTCTCCATGGATTTTGAATTTAGCTTGTGTCATTTACATATTACTCTTAATCAGAGAATTTTATACGTTACAGTTTGGAGTTGGAATTGTAAGAAATCTGTGGAATGAAGGCATGAGGTTCAGTCATTTTAACCTTTGTCAACTGGGTATGCAAGGAACTAACAAAGATATTTTTCTGAGGAGACTTATGAAGAGATAAAGCTTGCACTAAAGAACAACATATTAAATTCTGGTCTTGATATTTTCCAAGCCAAGTGACAAATCAAAAACTCTGCTAAAACTTTCACTTCTTTTCTTCTTTTTTCTAATAAGCAAATTGCATGAAGCAAATATGCAACATAAAAGCCTATGGCAAGGGTAATTTCATACTGAACACTTCAGAGGATGCTCTAAACTCCTTTAAAATTGTGTTTTCATAGAACCCAGCACCATCTACTAGAGGGATGCTTTTCTTTTTCAGGAAGCTGAATATATACAGAAATATGGATGTCACAGAGAAGCTCAGGTGCTGTTTCACTGGGTAAAGAACACATATCCAGAGACACCACTGATTAAAAAAATCTGTCTGGGAAGGTACTGATGTAAATTTAAGGTGGCTAGTAATCAAAGGATAACTCCCTCCCTGCAGTCCCACATAGAGTTTTAGGATGTTGCAAATTTTTCCTTTCTGTATCACCTCACTTTGATCCCAGGGACAATGTTCATAAAATTGAAAGCATGGAAGAAATGCTAAACCCACAAGGTTTGGCAATGTGTCTGCCCCATCTATTTGGACAGAATTGATCATCTTAACCTTTTCTCTGTGTGTAAACTTACACTGCCCCAAAACGTTTACAAACTCTCTTACATAAAAACTAACAGGTAAAAAGCCCTGAAAACATCAAAATCATTCAAGAATAAGGAATACGGGAAATCATCATAAAAAAGCTTGATTTTAGAACGCACACCAAAAAAAACCCCAAATACAAAGAAAAAAAGATGAGAAATGACTGAGCAAGGGGTAATCCCTCAAGCTACAGAAAACTCTTTCCATAGCTGTGATAAAGGCATCTATCTAACCATGGCTGCTTCACTACCAGCATTCATTTGAAGACATTCTACATAGCAGCCTGTGTAAAAAGAGTCAGGTACGTCAGCAAAAAGGTGAGGTTGAATTAATACTAAAAATAAAGGCACAGAGGGAGAGAGTTAAAAAAGAAAGAGCAGAAGTGTCCCTACCTTGGCCTTACCTTCGCAACATTCCTGTCAAAATCCTGGAACTCTTCCCCAGGTTTGCATCTGTTTCTCTAAGCTGGGGAGAAGAGAGTCCCATTAAAGGCAAAAGGCACATATACTCCATTCTGTACAAAGCACAGATATTTCTAGTGTCATTTGAGACAATCAACTTCGGTTTTAGCCCACAACAAACTCACATGTAAAAAGGACACTGAAGCTCTGAAAATTTAAAATGTTTTGTCTGGTTTTCACTTACATAAAGATGAAACCCACAAAAGATAAGACACTGAGGCAACAAAGATGAACCAGGATAAAGAGCAAAAGCTATACAAATAAAGGGTTGCAGGTAGAAGCTATATAAACTGGTAGCCATATTTCCCGTTGATGTGTGTATGTGTATTGGTTATATATATTAGCAAGGGCATCAAGGGATGAAGAGACAGCCATGTACTGTGTTCTTGATGTTTATGAAAAGAAAAAAACCCATATCTTTCTTCCACGGTTTTTCAAAGATATTAGTTTAAAGAAAAAGCAGAAATACAAAATATTGTCCTTTCACCAATTCTGTGTAAAAGAAATATGCCTATGTTGTCCCTTAAATACAAAACTTATACTGACCTTACAGCAGCCACCACTGGGATGGATGCCCCAATACTTTGTGACCCATATACAGTATGTACATAAGGCACAGCTGCATAATATATATTTTTGCATATAAGGATCACTCAAAATAGCATTTTTGTGGTTTATTAGGACACAGGAAACCTACATTTACAGCTAAGCTTAATTAGCTGACTTGTTCTACAGTTCTTAAAAATCTTGCAAAATAGATAAAAGCACAACTGAATAAAAAATGAAATTGGGGAGATGAAAAGTTAGGAAGCAAATGAATTTCATATTAAAAAAGAGCAACGGCTCCTATTGTTCTTTAAAAGTGATTAAAACCTCCCCTCTATTTTTGCATTTATTGGTGTCCCACAGAAGGAATTCTAGAAATGAAGAAGTGTATAGGAAGAATCGAGTTACTCTCCTATTGCCTCTTTTGCTACTGGTAGCTAGACGAGAGACACCTTTGGACTTTTTAGAAATCTTGGAACCAGTGGGACATCAAAATCTACTGTGAATGATAATGCAATGATTATCAGTTACGAAATAGCAGGGACCACTGTTTCTAACATGCCCTGAAACACAGCTGTGTGTACATACATAAAAACATTCTTCTCCTCATGAAAGCTGAGTATTTACCTCTTCATTATCAAATCAGATTGAAAGGATTACCTGACACGTTGACTTCTTACCAAAGAAACTTTGAAGACAAAATGCATCCTATGTTATAAATCCATCAAAACAGTAACACTGCCAAGAAAAGTGGCAGTCTTCCAATAGCAAATCACCTTCACCATAACAAACCACTATTATATCTTGAATATAAGCATAGCAGCAATATTAAAACCCGTTTCTATTCTGGAGCCCAATACTGTAAATTACGACCAGATTTAATGTCTATTACTGAAATCGGTAGTTGCAATCAATGACACATAACCTTTCTGCATAAATTTCCTCCTTGTTCTTGTAGAAGATACTAAGGAAATACCAAGTAGAAGCTGGGACTGGATAACACCAACCAAGACTTGCTCTTAGCAATATCATATTCAGTGGGAAGGCTTGCACTGACTCTCAGATCTCTGTAATTATGTGCTATGATGGAACAAAGATGAGCATTATATTCCAGGGAGGCCATTCCCTCATTTTTTCCTGATTCATCTAGACAATTCAAGCTCCAGAAAAGCAGTTTAGCCCAGTTTGACACAAGAAACAGAAGAAAAAATGTCACAATAATTTTTAAAAGGCTCATTAAAAAGCCAAGTCCTTATCTACGCTAGAAGGGAATCTGAAGTACAAATGTATGCTTTACATTGCTCTTTTATTATTCATAAAGATGCATTTAACACTTGGGGCTTCTCCCTTCTCACAGAAAAGTAGCGCTCTCCTTTTTACCATTATATGTTTGATCCTAACTTTTCCCTCTTGCTGCAGGATTCTACCCAACAGCTAGAAGCAGTACTGATAGTTAGGAAAGGGAAGCTGAATCTTAGAGGTTTGACAAACTCCTCTAAGCAAGATGACCTCATATTTTTATGGTAATAAAAATCCCACAATATAAGTGAAAGAAATGTTAAAAAAGAAACAAACATGTACACACATAGTTGGAAGATCTCTAGCTACCTCCCAAGAGAACGCTAAAAACCCACCTTTTCTTCCTGGCCGAAAAAAACCCATGAAGAGTTTCAAACTGTAAGTTTGTTTTTATTTAAAAATGAAATATCTGATTGTAGTTCTGTGAGTGGAAATCAGAACGAGGGAGGCAAATGTCTTAGACTGAAGTTCAGAGAAGTTGTATGCATTGAATGCGATGGGCTTCTGGGCCTCTTCATTAACGCTACAGAGTAAAGATAATCCCTACGGAGGCAGCATAAGACAAAAATGAGACAGATAAGTTATCTTGACTATAGTGACAGAGCAGCAGTGTAAGAAACCACTACCCTATTCTTTCATACAGAATTGCCTAAGGAGGCAACTATTAGCATTTGCAGCTACAAGGCGGATAAATTATTAGAAGCTAAATCATGATACTGAACTTTGTTTCACAGAAAGTCCAAGAAGTCATTGCAATGGACACTGTAACAAATCCTTCAAAGGACAGAAAACTGACTCATCTGTGACGGTAGCGACAGAAAGTTTGCTTCCAGCCGGGGGTTTGGTGACTTCAGTGTGACTGCCGGTAGGAGAGGCTTTGCATGATCGGGCCCATATAAGACACTTGCCGAGTGCTTTGCTGCAGATGGTGGTTACATCTCACAACAGCAACTGATTTATATGAAACTAATCAATATGCTGGATTATATGCACAGAGAACTTGCCAAAAGCAAATAAAATCCACGACCAGCAATTACTTGTTATCAAACTTACCCTTTCCCGAGCACGCTGGATCTTCTCTCTGTCATGGCTGAGGTTCTCCAGCATCTCCTGTCCAATCTGCTCTGCATTAAAAAATCAAAATGCAAATCATGAAAAATGTAGCTTGTGACTGTAAGGCCTCAAAATGCCAGGTTAGATTGTAACGATGGCATTTAATAGATGTGGTAGCCTAATCACTCCTCCTAACTGCAAAGCGGAAGACATCATTATACTAAATTTTAAGTTTTTCAAGCAATGTAAAACTGAAGAAGTAACAACCAAACCAGAAGCTGTCTCCTTGCAGTCTCTCGAGGCTGTCTAGGCCCTGAGAATTGACGTTGACCTTTGGTCTGTGAAACAAAGGCAAGAAGAATTTCAGACTTGCTCTAAGTGCTGGGTGTTCTTAATTCCCACGTGCTCCTTAAGCCCACTCCTTGTCTTAGAAGAGAAGTCAAGAAGTATTTGCTAAAACACCAGCCATCCTTATACCTCTATAGACACTGAGAAGTCACATTAGAAGAAAACCATTCTCTGTGCCTCTCAGCATTTACCACTGATGCTTAAATAAAGGCTATTTCAGGCTAAGCACAGTTACTGGTGTCTATTTTGCTCTGTCATGGACTATTTCTGGCAAGCTCAGAGATGCAGTGTAATGGATCTCCTGATGTTTTTAAGAGAAGACACATACATTAATCTGTTGTCATCACCGTTTGTTTACACAGGGGTGGTTTGCTTCCGCAGCTCATGCTGAACCAAAGGTTGCAAAATTATAGTGGAGAGGCCTCAAGATATGGTACAAAGACAACACAAGATGCCAAAACTTTACTCTTCAAACAGCTTCAGTCAAATGTACCTCTTACACTGAAATATTAGCAGCAAGTATAGAGAAGAGATTTTAATCTTCAAAGCTCTATAGAAACGTTAAGAAACCCTCCCTGTATTTCCCTGAAGGAGAGAAAGAAGTTAAATCATTCCCATTTTACAGATGGGGAAACAGACCCAAGCAGCTGAAGCAGCTGTAGCTTGCCTCAGGACACACAGCATGTGTGAGACAACCAGCATTTCTGTGCATATTCATTTAGGCTCCTTACCTAGCCTGCCACAGATATGCACCAAAACTGAGTAAAACATAAACAACAAAAAGCATGTCTTGCTTCTGTTCTGGTGAATGAGTGGGATCTTGAAATGTCATTCGTTGAGAAGCCTCAAGAAAATTAATCATTAAAAATGGACCAATATGTTGGTAAAGCAAACACAACTTTTTTTTTTTTAATAGAGACAGTCAGTTTTCAGAAAACAATCCAAAGTAGAATCACCTCAAACTTTAAAAATTTGAGGCAAGCAATTTTTTTTCTAAATGCATTTAACACAGGGTACACACTCTGCCAGATAAAGTCTAAGGAAATTCATCACATATATATTTCTCTATCTGTTGCCAAATACAGTACAAGTAAGATAAATATTTCCTCAGATATCTGACCACAAATTGACATCCTCATTATGCTATCTTGTCCCTCTTGGCTCACTGCTCTTTACTTTTAGCTGTATATACAATGCCTCCCAAAGGTGAAATGTGGTAAGATATGTGGTTATTGAGTTAAAAAAGCTGTATGGTGCAGTATAGCTATACAAATGGTAGCCTAAGAAAGTGATTCAAGACAGAGCTTTGCCTACGTCTGCATGTCAAAGGACTTACTGGATGAAACTATACTGAGCTTATTCCTCAACAAAGCACTCAAAAGACTATAATGCACAGATAGATACATGCATTCAGTGTAATCTGATGGAGAGAAACCAAAGCAAAATCCTTTAAAAATAGAGGGAAAAAAATCAACAAATTACTAACCAAGTAGCATGAGAATAATAAATATTGCTAAAAATTATACTTATTTGCACAGACATAAAGGAGTGCGAGGAGCAGATTATCCTTCAAAGGAATAAACATAAAGTAAAGGGCTAAACTGGCTTGGTATTTCACAAACAAAGCTCAAAAATATCTTTATAGGAAGCGGCTCTCTTTTTATTACACCAATTTTAAACAAGTTACTGTGGGGTGGTTTTTTTTTTTTTTTTTTCATCTTCTTCCTGTCACTGGCAAGTTCACACTCTTAGCTTTTTATAATGATTGAGTTTATTTTCCAACCATCAATGTGACAGCAGCATCAACTGTAAGTGAGGGTAAAACACCGTCACTTTGACGAATAGTGTATTTTCCTCTCATTGTCGATGACTGAAGACATCAATAAATAAGGAAGGAGAGCATGTCAGCCAGAATATCACAGAATGAATTGTTGATATGACACTTAGGGATTAAACCTTCAGCCATGAAGTTCAACCTAGCAGAGGGGTCTGAGAACTGAGATAGTTGCGTTTTCTTCCCAGCAGCCTCTATAGATAAATAATTGGATGGATCATCAATTTTACAGGAGCAGCTTTACTCTACATGCACTTTAGTTGATGATCTTTGGCCTTTTTTGGGCTAAAATAACAACACAAGTTGAACAAAGAGACCTAACAGAGGTAACATAATCTCACAATAAGTTTGCAAACATAAATTGAAACCTTTATCCACAGATCCTCTTCATATCCTTGTTCTACTCAGAAAATTCACTGATGACAGTGAAACGTGATTTTTATTTGGAAGGTCAAGACAGTAAAACAAAAATATTAATAAATACAGAAAATACAGATTTATAAATGATATGAAGGCATGTCTCCTCACTTGGTTTGCAACTGAAGGTACATGGGATTGGAAAAAAAGGTAACATGAGCCCACGATACATATAATTACAAGCTTGGTATCATTGCCATCTGCTTGATGTAATTTTTCAAGTTTCCCCATGACTCTGATTTTTTCCTGCCAGATAAAACCTTCATCTATGTGGCAGATTCACGCTTTTAGTGCAACAGCGCTGTATAGATCTTTCCAGACCACTTATAATGCAAATCATTGACGATGCTACTACAGTTATGTGAAAAGGTCAGGTTTCTAAGATATACTGTAGTGCAGATGTATGAATTAAGACCAATAAACAAACTGAAGGGTGTTGCATGTTGCCAGTAATGGTGCTATTTCCGTTGAATCTTAACAACCTCAATTATTTGGGGATTATCCCATTCTTGTAGTCAGTACGTACAATGTTTAGTACAGTGCAGTCCCAAGCCCTACAAAAGACTGCATGGTGTTGCCTCTTCTAACTGAAATTCCCAAAGAGATGCATAAAATTATGTTCTAAAATTACAGCTAGACTATGAGAAGCAGAAGGGTGAATTAATTTACATCATTTTTATCTATGTACTGACAGAGGGCAGGAAAATTCGATATAGAAATTATCTCAGTCTTAAACAATGCTGTGATGAACAGAAAAATAATTTCTGAAAAAGTACATAATATTAACAAGCATCAGCCTTAAAGGATGAATGCTAAAATTCACAGCTCTAAATGTATTCCTCCTAAAAGGTCTTTGAACAAGGTATGGGTAATCAGCCTCTTCAGTGTTGAACATTTCAATAATGCTATGTTGTGGGTCCAACACAAATGGTGCCTGGTTCTATGAGACTGTGTTATACGAAATAAAATATAACATTTCTTATCCTAAAACACTGAACCTAATTAGAAGAATGAAGACGCTTTCCCCAACTGATGAAAAAACAACCCCCCCCCCAAAACCCAACAAATGCAAACCCAACTTCCCCCTTCATGTGTGCAAAAATTGGCACATGGTTTTCAACTTTTACACTGAGATAAACCCAAAAGACAATGATCACTCCAAGCAATGCTTTACACTTCTGAATATGCCCTTACTTTGGAATTTGCCTGTAACCTATATGCAGTATTTATTTAAATGTACAAATCATAATTATTTAATACACGTTCTACAAAGCTTGATTTCGAATACCTACACACATATCAAGGACACAAAATAAGTTGTGCTTGACTGGTTTATTTTTTCCTTTTTTTTGCCTCCAGCCATTTAAGCATTTATTTACTTTATCAGCTAAACTGATTTTGAAAGAGCTTTTTCTAATCACACAAGTCAATAGTAATTTTTTCCTTAAGAATGACTAACGTATTTACTCGAGAGACAGGAATGATACAGAATGAGCCTCTCCAGGCTTTTGGATAAATAAACATGCATTTTTATGAATTTTGAAGACAGATTCCTCATTATTCTTTTCATATGAAACAGAAAATAATCCAACATGGTTTATACAGCAGTCTTCCTCTCCAGGTGTACCCCATGTGCATGTGTATATATAAAAACATTTCGTAAGAGGCAGCAGATATTTTGATAGGGTTTAAAATGTCAAAAAAAGCTTAAAAATGACCAAATCATGGGGAGGTTGCCTGGAAGTGTGATTTGCCTAATCTCATAATATGTACAATACAGGCATCTGAGCTATGTAATTAGATGTGGGAAAAAACAAACTAATTTACATTGGGAAAAGTGGAAGATCATGTTAAAAATCAAGATGGCTGATCTACAGAATCATGAAATAATCTCAAAAAAACCCGTGTGTTGTGAGAATAGGAATGGAGAATGCTTCCACTCTGAGATCCTCAGCCTTGCCTACTAAATAATGCCATTTGGGGAGCTCAATTCTGTGTTGTCTTTGCCCAGAGACTTCGTAAGTCTTCATACTCTGAAGACGTAGCAAAAGCTTATGGAAGATTTTTGGAGAAGAACTACGCTGACACAGACAGAAACTCAGTAAACGTATTCAAGGCTGGGACACTTTTTTAACCAAAGCACTCCACTTTGGACAGGTTAAAAGTTTAGATTTTAGGAGACTAAAAGAGATAAATCATCAACAGCAGTTTTTGGGGAAAAAAAGCTAGAAAGCATTAAATGCTAGCTGTATAGAGGTGACAGCAAGCAGATTTACAAACTTGGAAAATACATGATGCAGGAATTAGAAGAATTCAGGGCTGCGTCAAATGCTTTATGCTTCTGACAGCAGAAAGTTAATAAAGAAAGCGATGACGTATCTTTAAGTGTAGGGACACAGATAAAAGTCTTATAAACTTACAGGTTCACAGTTGATATATATTTACATTGAACAGCCAATAAAATTGGAGACAGAAGGATTTAGATCATTAAAATTATTAAATGACAAGTACAGGTTAATACAGATAAATGAATATAATGGATAATATAATGACTATAAGCCAATGGAGAGACAATGTGTAGAGCATTAACAGAAGAGTGAAACAGTAGAGTTGATGCTCAAATGCCTCAAGAATCTGCCACAGAGAAGTTAATTTGCAGGCTGTTAAGTGGTCGCTTCACAAAATAAAATAAAAGCCAGCTACATGCTATAGGGACTAGTTGGCCTCTTCAGCAGAAGCAAATGCCGTACTGGTAGAAAAAGTACTGACAGTCAACAGCATACACTGAGGACATCCAACACTTCCAGAGCTGTCACAAGTTCAGTTGCAAGAGAGGATAAAAGAAGTTGCCCAGTCTTACTGTGAAAGCAAAAAACACTTAAAAATACCTCCCAATCCTCCAAAGTCCAAGATGTCCACCAAACTTAAAATGAAAACCTTTTTTCAAATGAAAAAGGTCCCTATAAGCTATAATGGATGTTCATGAAATTATTTTCATTGGCAAACAGCAAAAGGGGTCTGTTGATACACAGGTCAGGGAAACCAGAAAGAAAAACACCTAATCAGAATTCAGGCTTTGTGCTTTGTTCAAAATGAGGAAGAAAAGGTATTTGAGGAAGATGCCACATGCCTTTAAGAACAAACTGGGAGCATTTAATAACCAACACCTCCCATGGTCCAGGTGTACTCTGTCCTTCCTCATGAAAAAAAAGGCAGATGAATGAGAAGAAAATAGGAAAAAGAAAGGAGAAAGATTGTATATAGTCAGACCTACTAACTTCACCTCCAGTAGCCTTTTCTTTTTCTAAGGTTTCATACCTTCTCTGAAATCCCAACTTACATCAATCTGCTGGTATAAAACTACTCATTTCTCACTAACTGATGCATTTTTTTTCTGTCTAGTCCCATCACCCATCTATCTGAGCTCCCTTACTAACATCCTCACAGCAACATTCACAGGAGGTGGCAGACTTTGATTCTCCTGAGCGCTTGTCTACATTGAAGTCCAGCCATTGTTCTAGCCATGCGCCAGCTCGGCAATGCTCATCTGCTCCAAATTCTTCCTGTCGCATCTTCTTCGCCCCCTTCCTTCAAATAAGTTCTAAGACAAAAGAAATGCTTGCTTAGTGCATCAATAAATAAACAACTTGCTACCCCCACTTCAATCACTTATGTAAGTGAAGTTGGGAACCAACCCTCAGTATCTTCTTTTCCTCCTGCTTTAAATGCTGTCAGGACGGAAGAAGTCCCTGCTCGCTCTGAGCTTGGAGCAGGGAATGGATGCTGCTTCATTACAGTACTGCCAATCCTGAACTTTTCTGAAGTGATTTTAGTAGGGGAGAGTATTAACAACCCTGACTGCATCTAAATTAAGTTGCAGAAACATATCCTCTAAAACTCGAGCCACAAACCATCACTTAATTAAACCTATGACTCCAAACAGCTCTGAGATGACACAACAGTGATCTCTGGTTCATCTAAGGCTGGATTCATGGTCATAATTTAATAAAAAATGCTCCACCATCTACCAACTTTGCTATAAACTCAAAGCAGTGCAAGTAATTGCTTTGGACCCTGCAGTACTGGTTATTTCAAAGACTTAAAATGTGTAGGCAGAGAGTTGGCAACTTAGACTCCTGCATTCATCAGCTCGAGGCTCATAAAGTTGGCCCTACCTCTATAGCTGATTTACTCTTAAAGCAATAGATGCACTTCAAGACACAGGGTTGAGCACAAAATAGATGAGACAATCAGCCAACCAGTAAACAGAAAACACAGGTTTTCAAAAGAGAAGAAAACATTTTGAAATGTTGAAAGGTGTTTTAAAATGGAAGCATGGAGCAAGAGATTTTTTTTTCAAAAACTTATTTAACTACACAAAATGGCAGCATATGACATTTAAACAGTACAAAGATCAAGAACAAAGTCTGCTAGTTATAACCATAACCACTGGAACAATTTTATTCTTTAAACTGATTCTTCATGACCCATTTATTTAGCTAAAACTTATCAATAGGAACAAGGTTCTTTGCAGTATCTCAGCTTCTGGACATCAGAAAAATCTATGAGAAGAGTATATCCTTCAACTGTTTCAACCTGAGAAATTGCTCCTTGAAGCAAAAAGCAGTATCGACAAATGAAAACAAAGCCACAGCCGCAAAAAATGAGATCTGGGTTTGTTCAGGTTTTCCCCCATAACCTGATGTACCAGGTTTATCCTGAATCCACAGACCGATTAGAAAGTCAGGAAACCTGGCAACACAAGGCAAAAAGTCTATGCTTGTTTGATCTTTAATACTTCCATGGAGCTAAAGAGTGTTTTAACCTTTCTTGCACTGTTCAGCGGTTCATTTTAAATGTGAATGGAACTATCTCCTGCTGTATTCACATTCATATTTAAATAACAAAAAATAGAAATAAAATAGTGTCCAGACATTAGAAAAATAAAACAAACCTAGAGGATAATTAATAAATAATGCTTAAAATCATTGACCAAAAAGTGTAGAGGTCTGCAAAAATAAAGCATACTGAAAACAGCATATCTATCTATCTATCTATCTAGAAAAAACTTTCCTAAACATCGGAAAGCCCACAAAGCAGGTGAACAACCCAGCAACCTCGAAGTTGGCTTCAGTGCAACTCATTCTTTGAATACGAATTAGCAACGGGTAATCGCAGCATATTTATGAGGACTTTTGCCTGGTCCTTTTCTCCAGTGAATGCTGTATTATTCATTGCGTGTGCCCTGACCCCAGTGCGCTCCTGTTCTGACAAATCATACTTGATTAAGACAAATCTTTATTAGTTAGCTAGTCAACTTCCCCATTTATCATTTGCAAATCCCATTCTCCTTTTTGGGTACAGTAAAACTAACTGCAACCATTTCTTCTCCACATAAAATGAAATGCTTGTTACAGGGAGTAAGTGCAAACAGGAGCCTGGAAGTCAGTAATAGATGATAAAACAAAGGTTTAAGAGGCATAAATTACAAACATGGCAACACTCTAACACAACAGCTTGCTTGAGATAGGCTGAGGAAACATTACTTAGCTCATCCTTTCAATGTTTCCCATTTTTCCACCAACTAAATCTCACAAAATCTAAATGCCATATAAAAGAACTCTATTGCAAAGTTGGAGGCTGACATTACTGAGGTTTAAAAAATAATAATAAAGGGGTTGCTGAGGAAAGTTATTGTTCAAGGTTTCTACCAAACCTAAAAAAACTTTTAAAAGTTGAGGTACAAAAGGAGGCAAAAAGAATTCAAAATTATTCATGAAGCTTCATTTTGCCGTGAAAATGTAATATCTCTCCAAAGAAGTGGCAATTTGGAGAGGGAAAAACGCTTTCAGGACAATGTTATTTTCTTCAGTGGGTAATATACAACTAGAAAAACAAATGATGTCTAATACACACAAGTTTTGTTGCGATACTGGTTTTGCTCACAGAGAAGGATGTTTCTGCTGTCAGGACTCGGGAGATCTGAAGCAGCTACTTGGAGACGGAGGGACAAGGAGCAGAGGGAAGGGACAGTCCATAGCTTATTGGGCTGGCTGTGATTCAAGTCCCAGCTCTGCCCCAGACTTGTATTGTGGCCTCTAGAGGCATCTCTAGGAAATGCTCACTTAGCTGTATTTTTAACAGTTGGACTCCACGATCTTAAAGGTCTTTTCCAACCTAAATGATCCCATGATTCTATGATCTGTTTGGTGATAAAGTTTAGTAGTTTGCAAATTTTATTACATTTTGAATCCTGGTTTTATACATAATGATATTTATACCCACTAATTAGAATCTGTGTTCACATGAAATATACAGTAATTTAAAAACCTGCACCCGAAGGAAAAACTTCAACGTAACCATTTCTGTGCTTACACAGCACACTTCTCCTGCCTTCCTCCACTTACACCTTCCCATCCGAAGCCATTTTTCCTTTGTTTATAATTTTATTTTTGCCCTGCAGGACCAATGCAGCTATGGATTTTGCTCCTTTTTCACACACATGAGCTAAGTGCTAGTTATTTTCATCTGCAATGTTGCCTTCGATTACACACAGAGCAACGCTAAGTAAGCCACTACCTCAATAAACCCACTGTAAAGGAACAGAAGGAACGATGAAAAATACCCGATGGCCTGGCAAATCACTGTTATCAGGAGGTATACAAGAAGGAAAGAATTCAGACTGATTTTAAAATCCAGGCTGAGTTTGCAGAGCTATGTTTATAAAAAAATAAATTTAAAAAGTCTCTGCTCTTGTACTTGTCAAACAAAGGTATTTCTTCTAGAAATTGCTGAGGTAGAAATAAAGACTTTCCCATCACACATTTTTACAGCACTCCTCAGTGCAGAATCATATTTTAAGGATCAAGTTAAGCTCTTCAGATGGTGTTTAAGAGATAGACTTGCATGGGACCTTTTCTGTATGTAGACACGATTTGTTTCTAAGGCATCCCTGCAAGGAAAAATTGTTGCAAAAAGTGGGATTTTTCAGTAAGTGTCTAAGATGAAAAGTGTGATTTCTTCTGATGGCGGAATTCAGCAACATTTATCGATGCTTTTGGCATCTCCACATTAGATTACTGCTGTATGGTTTAATTGGGGACAAACGTGGAGACCCTGGAGACTTCTGAAACCAAACTGATCCAGAACAGAGCAGCTTACTTGCATGGGGCAGAAGATTTTTCTTGGATTCTCCCAAAGCAGCTGCCTGCATCGCTCCACGTGCCATCCCAGCTCCTGGGCATGGTCTTTGAGTCCCTGATGATTTGGGTCAAGGCTACCAGAGAGACTGCTTCTCTCTGTTGGGTGTTACCTGAATTGCAGTCAGCAGAGATACGTGTGCTGGAGATGCCGCGAATAAGCACCAGCAGCTGAACAGTGTCTGTGAGGTTGTCCTAGGTTTGGACCACATCTCCCCTCTCTCGTGGTCTGCCAGCCCTCGGACATGTTAGCGTGCAGGACATGCTGCCAAAGGCATCAGGTGGTCTGCTGTGGGATGTAATTAACAATTTCCTAGGACTTGCTGGCAGGCCACTGTTAACATTTATTTGTGTGAATGTTCTGTACGCTGCAGACAGAACAAATTAAGTACATTTTTCTTTGCTGTAGCTTTTTTCCACATTTCTAGAGGACCAACACAAGCAAAACAGTATGCCCAGCAGCCCCTAGCCCGACACAGTAGAGACAAGTATCCGGATTTTCTGTCATGCTCAAAGATCAAGAACACAGTGGGGGCAAAGTCAGATCTGGGAAAGGACCCCAGACTGCTGGGTTCTGTATTTGAAATGAAAGGCATGCCACCTGTGGGCAGGTACCACCATCCACTGATGTTACATACCTGTGCCCATGGCCATTTTCACATTTTATTACTGTTTTGGACACCACTAAAAAAATAAATAAATTGATCTTTCTGAAATTTCTTCAAGCAGTCTTTAATGTTGCAAGATAGGGATTCAAGAGAACACAATCTTATCACTGGCTCAGCCGCTGCGGTAAATATTTGTGCCTGTTTCCCCATCGCTAAAATGGGTGTGAAGGAATCCACGTTGGCAGAACACGGTATGTATCACTAAAAGGATTGTATTCCTATGGAAGTAATTTAAATACTGCACTTAGCTTCTTATATATTCATTTTCATGATAACTACTAGTTTGAATATAATTTTAATTGAAAAACAATATTAGAAATTATTTTAAAAATGGAATCTGAAGGGGCACACTCTCCTCAACTATCGGACATTACATTTAATCTCATAAAGGATTTCTAGATTATTTCAGCATCAACATATAATTATCCCATGATCTACTGAATTGGTAAATTATTGCAGTATGACATTTTAACACAAACACCCAGTTTACAAACATAACTTTGCTGGAAATTCTCAAGAAGTGCTAAACCTATGTCAGTGTCTCAGTAATTTCACAGTTTAAAAACAGTTAGAAATGTAATGACTACACTGCACTTGATTAAAGCATTTACAGCTCTAATCAAAAACTGACAGCAAGATCAAAGATGTTAACTTAAATCTCTCTTCTAATTATGTTTAAAATGCCACACCTCAGGCCTGTCTCTCCTCTTCTTTTTCAAACCAAATTCTGCTTAAGAAAGATCTAACACTTCTTAACAGTTCATTATCCAATAAAACTATTCAAAGCTTAAAAGCAATCTACACAATTAGTCAGGACCTCAGGGAGTCCACCGGTAGTCTTTATTACAGGGCTTCATATTAAAACACCTTAATTATATTTGTCAAATGGATTTCATTAAAACCCATCGTCACTTTAATTTTCATATTTTGACAGTGCTGGCATAGCATTATTACCACCTGCCAAGCTACGAACTACAACAAAATTATCAAATTCCTTCAAATACTAAGCAGTTTCTTTTTGTACCTGACCAATGATTTCCCTCTTTTTGGTGAATGCACCATAATTAAGAGGAATAATTAAAATTCCATATTCAAGTAGCACACATGCGAGCTAAACATACAGTGTAGCCGTTGCAGGTGTGTAAATAAGAACCTATATGGATACCTGGTTGCCAGGAGCACATAATACAAAGGTAGGACACATATACTGAAGTGCTTCTGAATAATAAAGCCACGACATCAAACAGAATGCACTATTATTTAATCAAATGACAACCATGATGACTTGAAAGCAGAGGACATTTTAACTTCTACTCATTATACTGTCATTTTGAGACAAGAGATCTCGGGATTATGACCATATACTGTAACGACAGTATTATTTTAAGATATAATGCAACAACAGTTTTATTTTAAGATACAATGCACGGAGGTTCCACTTGACTTTAGATAATCACTGCAATATAATTAAAACAAAATTGTTCATCCTCTCTACATACAGTCAGTACTGTCACAAGGACTTCTGATATTTATGATACATTTTCAATGCAAGACATATCAATTGTTTGTTTTTTTCATAATACTAAATGCCACAGCAATTAGCTGCTTTAGGTAATTACCAATGATATAAAAACTATGTACCAGCATCTGTCATGAAACACAGTTTGGGCTGTTAATGTCATGTGGGATATAGAAATAAATTATTTCCTCTTTTTTGTTATCTGAAATACTGTACAGAAAACCGAAACAAAACAGCAATTTACCATTATTGTGCTTATATTTACTGAGCTATATTCAAGCCTGATTAACTCCATGTTCTTCAGCGAACATGTGTATGAGATGACTTCAGCCCACAACAGATAAAACAATGGCATGCAGATTGCAATGGGGAAAAGAACAGAGAATTTGCCTTTCTTTCATATAATCATAGCAAGAAATAAGAAATGAAGAGGTTTCTGCCATATGTCTAACACACTTCACTGCTTTGTACAAAGGTCTCAAGAGTAATGATCTCCGTGTGTTATGAATATTTTAAGACTTATTAAATGTTCTTGGATTATTGTGGGTAAAACTGTGGGATTTTGAAGAATCAGTTTAAATGACAATTAAATATTATTCCTACTTAAGGAAAAAGAAAAATTTAATAATTTTTTAATGTATTATCAAGGAGGAAAGCCTCAACCTCTTTCACACCACATGATGGGTTTTAGCAAAGGAATTGCCGAAGACATGCTGGTGTTTATTTTATTTTTATTTTATGTCTTTTTATTGACTTAATTGCTTTTGAATCACAAAGAAATAAAACAGTACTTACAAGCAAGGGACTATGAGCTGACCATAGATCTCTTGTTTGATTTTTTGGCAAGTCACCTTATTTCTTTTATCCTATTTACTCTATCTGTAAAACAGGGTTAAATAAAGTTTCTACTAGAATTCCACTAAAACAAGCAAGTGCCCACATACTGCTTAGCTTCTGTTTTCAGGACATCTTACAGCAAATAATCAGAACTTTTTGGTGCCTCCCATTCAACTTCCAACTATCACGTCAACCTTGGGTGCATGTGGGGATTCCTCTTAGAAACCAAATATCCCAGAGACAACATAGGAGATAAATAGCATTTTGCAAACAATCCCTCCCCAAACCAGAGTGTTGGCTTGCTTCTACCGACATGGTGAGAGCCAGCTCCTTTGCTTAACACAAGGATGGATGGAGGGACGGGGAAGCTTCCCAGATGAGGAGCTGGTGGTAGATGATGAGAGCTCACATGTGCCTTTGACACAACTGGTCACGGTTTCCCTCTTGAAATCTCCGCCTCCCTTTGCACCATGAGGGCTGTGTAAGGCTCTGGTTTTGGTTCCCTACCTCCCCACAGATCTGCAGTTTATTTACGCCTGGAGAATCTCATGCGCAAACTCAGCTACTATTTAATAAGTGACAGATTTCCCTCTGCTACACTGCCATTTCCCCTCCCATCTCCCTCACTGCTTAGCCTTCAACTCAAATACAACGCAACACAGCAGTTCCTCGTCCCTTCAACATGTCTCCACTCTGTCTACTCTCATAATATGCAGCATGATCATCTTCTTTTCCACCCAGCTTCAACATATTTTTTTTCCTCAGTTCTTTTCCAGCCTTCATTTTTGGGGAAGCTGTCTGATTCTTTCTGCATGGCATCGATATGAAACAGACTGGTCTCATCCATTCACCTTCTTAAAACTCTCTTCTAGGCTCTCACCCTTTTTTTATATTAAACTCTTTTCTCTGTCCTTGACAAAAATCTATGTACCTACCTACACGAATGCAGAATACTGCTACAAACACCATTTTTTTTAGCATCATACTGTTTTTCTTTATCTTTCTAGTCATGCCATTGCCTCTCCCCAGTTCAGTACATTAAACAATAGCTACATCTTTTCCATAGCCAATCCCTTCATGGTCTCACTTCTCTCATTTGGTATCACCATATTAATTCCTTAGTCATCTCAGATATCATTCACTTATTAAATTTTTACTCAAGCATTTCTGCGCTTTCTTCCATGTCGCCATGATTGAGAAGAGCTGAACATAAACATCTCATCGCCTCATCATGCTCCTGTGTCCTGGTTTCAGCCAGGATAGAGCTGTTTTTCTTCACAGAACCTAGTGTGAGGCTGTGTTTTGGACTTCGGATGAGAAACTGTTGATAATGTGCTGATGTTTTGAGGTGTTGCTGAGCAGTCAAGGACAGTCCAGCTTCTTGTGCTGGGCTGCCAGCGAGCAGGCTGGGGGTGCACGGGGAGCTGGGAGGGGACACAGCCGGGACAGCTGACCCAGGCTGGGCAAAGAGATATTCCCTACCATCCGACGTCATGCCCAGTACATAAACTGGAGTTGGCCGGGGGGCGGAAATCGCTGCTCGGGGATGGGCTGTCGATTGCTGGGTGGTGAGCAATTGCTGTATTGGGCATCACTTGGTCTTGTACATTCCTTTGTCGTTATTATTATTGTTATCGTTGTTTCCTCCTCTCTTGCTGTCCTATTAAACTGTTTTTATCTCAACCCACGAGTTTCTTCCCAATTCTCTCCCCTGTCCCACTGGGGGAGTGAGGAGTGAGTGAGCGGCTGCGTGGTGCTTAGTTGCCGGCTGAGGCTAAACCATGACATCCTGCAAACTCTGATACGGCTTCTCTTGTCCATCAATATACCATGCAATCATAGTTTCTTCTGAAGTTCATGGAAACCTCAGCCACAACCACGAATCTTTGTGTTAGATGAATTTCTAAATGTCTAGTCCCAGAATGCATAAGTAATAGCACAAAATCTAGCAAGCACATGTGGGCATTCTCCATCACGGACAAGGAACGTACTGTAAGAAACGAGTTATCACCACTTGTCTTCACTGTTGCAGTGCAGGTGTGACAGAGGGATTTGCAATGTACACTGCATTACTGTCAGATTTTACCTTCCTAAAACAAACTCTATCCCCCACAAGCTCTCAGCAAATAGAATGTAAATCACATTGTTATGAGTGAATAATTTATTAAATTGACACCATTACTAATAATTACAGAAAATATGCCTGTTTTTCACTCTTGACGAACAGGAAGCCAGCCATGTTTCCCATTTCAGCCATGATACACAAGGAACAATTCAAAGTGATACTTGTCCCTGGCTGGCACGTATTCTTTTTCATTTGAAGTTTATTTGATACAAATGAGGGTCTACAGAACCCTGCTGACATGAAGTCACAAAGAGCATATACATTTATGAATACTGCATTTATTGCACTTTGTATGCGATGTTTGTTAGGTCTTGGTGCTGAAATCACAGCTTTGAATCTATCTTGACAATGTTAAGGATGCGTTGTGAGCTTTTGCTTTCTCTCGCCCCGCCCCCAAAACAAAATAAAACAAAACTACCACAGCCTTCCTGGCTTTAATTATTAAGATTATATTTTCTGTTTTATCTTAAATCCCATAATAGAAGCAGCCAGTTTTTTCTCTCCTTCTCTCTTTTTTTTTTTTTGGTAATAGTATACACTCTTGATGTAGGAAGGAAACGTGAAGACAGAACAATCCAACTGGATTAGACATTTATGAAACCTATTGCCAACAGTGAGCTGTCAAAGCCAGAAATCAAATGTAACCCTGGCAAAAAAGAATGGAGACTGCTGTGAGGAGATTTACTTAGAAGAAACTCTCAAATAGTGCTTTTATGTCCCGATTCTCCCCCCCTGCACCAATTTTATACCTGCTTGTTGCTCCTCCTTTCTTGAAGTTATACTTGGTTTACAGTTGTGTAGGAATACTTTCTCTATTCCAGAATTAACTGTTGAATTTCTACAGCCTCAATGCTGAACACCTGGACAAATAATTATTGTTTTCCTTCCAAATTTTAAAATCTATGAAAATGTAGAGTAGCTATTAATACAGAGATCACCACAAATATACCCAGGAGTAAAAAGCCTTCTTGCCATTTTTTTCAGCTCAGAAGCTGGCAAAAGAATGATGTAACTAACTAAAAGCCACATGAAGTCAGAAGGGTAAGAATTCACTACTTCCAACGTTAATCCTACTTTTCTTCAAGACAATCTCTGTGCTTTATATTCCAGCTTTTCACTAGAAAACTGTTAATTAAGCATCAGGAAAACCTGGTAATAAGCACCATTAAAATCAAATTACATGAGAAGATATTTTGCTATCTCAATGGTAAGCAAAACAAGACAAAAGTTAAAGAACTGACTGGAATATACTAATGAGCAAAACACAATGTAGGGAGAGAAATCTGGGATACTGAAGAACAGGATCTCAAACTACCAGTAGAATAAAATCAAAGACTAATATGTAATGGAGTAATACAGCAGCAAGATCTTTACATTGTATAAAAAAAGTCTTTCTGGATTAAAAGAGGAATGACAACAGAACAACAGGGTTACATTTGCATTTTGGCCATATCTATTCTGCAGGCTACCAATGCTTCTAAGAGTCTTTCTCCACTAAAAGTGAAACTAATGCTACTTAATTATTTTCTAGTAATGGCATGAAGATTTATTGATTAATACCCATTTTAAAGCTTTTAAGAATTCTCTCTCTCTGATTCATGTAGAATCCAAGCTTCAATGCATCAAATAAGGAAAAAATAGGATTCTAAGACTGTGTAATTTATGTGATATGTGTATGTTTTCCTATGAACAGAAAATCAGCTTTAAGATTGTGGTATGAGGAGCCACTGAAACCACAGTAGATCTATATACTGGAAAAACTTACAAATAGTCAGCTGAATAGCTCAATTTCACAATTTGGGATTTGAAGAGTCAGTACCACCTTAAATTTTAACCAGAAAAGAAAATTTATAGAACACTGGCTATTTTCCCTCATTTAAATTGAATCAGCCATTACAGTTTAACAACCTTCCCACTCCATACAAATAAATAAAGAATGCTATATCCATTCTAATTTAAAAACTCTTATCTTCATTAAAAACATAGTTGATTTACTCAGAATTTCCATCTATTATGTGCTGTAATGATTTAATAGTGCCAATTAGATCTACAGTATTCCTAGAAATGGAGGAGTTGCAGCTGGAGCTCTGCAGACCAGTCAAACAATTTTCACAGGATATTCAGGACTGCACCACTCCATTCTAGGTAGAACATTAATTTGTAAAGGAGAAAAGCAGCAGGATTTCAAAACAAGTATTCCAATATGACAAATAACTCTTCTTCCTGGGGTTTGCTTTTGTAGAAAAGAGAAGTATTTCACTCTCCTATGCTGTAAGTAGCTGGAAATGCTCTGCATATTTTAATAATGACATCAAATAACTTTCTAATTCAAGATACTTTAGCCAGCCATGTGTCCTAGTGAGAAACAATGCACGAACCCTTTAAAGTATCTACAATACAGAATATGTTCCTTGATAATGTCATTAAGCCATGATGACATGTAGCAAGCAATTGCTGGCAAAGGTCAATAACCTGATCCATTTATACAACGAATGCCTGTTAAAACAGTGTTTAAAGAACAATCGAATGATTGATGACCATAAGCTCTATGTTGGCCACGATGTGCAGCATGCACATACCGCATGTGCTGTGAGCACTGCGTGTACCTCTAATGCTGTGGGGTGTGTGGGGGGGAAAACTGTGTTCTGCCAAAAAACCAAACCAAAATGTTTAGACAAAAATGTTGACAACAATAATTGAGTACACAGACGTCTGAAGATGAATTTGTTAGCACTGGGCAGTAAAAATAGGCAGTGCTTCTGATCCAACTGAATATAGTTCAGTTTGAAAATAAGGTGCTCTGGGCAAAACAGATGGCAAGCATCCTCTAAGCTCCATGGCACAGTCTGTGAAAAAAAGTAGGTGACCACCCCATAGGTCTCTATCACTGTTTTTTAAAATTGTTCTTTCACTTTTAGTTCAAACTGATGCATTAAAATGCAGTTTCATTTGATGCACATTTGAATCTTGCCAGTTCAAAAGCCACTGTGAAAATTCACAGGTCCAATTTGTTGTGCTGTTTAAAAAAAGGAGCGGAGAGAGATAATTTCCAAAATATTTTTGTTGTTTTAATCTGTCAGCAACCATCATTCTATCAACAGAGTGCTGCACACTTCTTAGAATTCAACCCCCTTTTCTAAAGAGTAATTAACCTAACAGCTTCTTGCAAGTCATTTTTCTGTCTCATCAGAAAAGCACGGTGACCTGTATGTTCTGTAGGACAGGAACGCTTCCCAAAATCGTCATCTGGCCCTGTCACAGAATTAATTATCTCATTCTAAAGTGACCACATTCCGCTTTTTACAAACAAGAATGATCTTGAAAATCATCAAAAGATATATATGATCACAGGAATCATAAAATAAATATGATCCATTCAAAGCATTTGATATTCTATAACTGTAATGGTTCTGGCTTTCATGAGATAAACACACTGGGACCACATTGTGCTGCTGATGTGTACCCTTCAATTAAAGAGCATTTCTGCACACAAGCCAGTTCCTCATGGAGGTGTTGATTATAAGTGGCATTCATCAGAATCAATGGTATCAAAATAAGCTCCCTGCCATTTTGCTGCATCCATAAACAGGTGTGGCCTGAGCTTTATTAGGTGCCCAGACAAAAAGACACGCAGGGACTGTATCTCAGCATGAGTCACAAAGCAAAATTACAGTCCTGTGCTGCAGCCGTGAGACTTCCTAAAATATGTTTCCCAAGTCAGGGGCAGCAGCCGGTGGTGCTGGTTGTTGCAGTCGGGAACTGGATCCACCCCCTCCCGGGCCCTGCAGAATCCCTCCTGCATCACGGTACAATAATCAGACATGTTCCTAACTTGATTTAAGAAAAAACGTATTCTACACTGCAGAGCATTTCCATGACTGCTCTTAGAGCTCCACCTTTCCTACAAAACTGCAGAGTTTCTGCACGGCACGGGAAGCAGAGTTATACTGGAATTATATTTAAGAAACATTCATACGAACAGTCATCACTTCTTTCCCAGAAATCCCTCATCAGTCACAAACACAGCTGGAACAAGGCAGAAAACAGTTAAAGCAACAGTGAGTTATACACTGATTACTTTCCCATCTCACCCTCGGCAATGATGGAAGTTCAGTCTGCTCCTTAACACACACGTGCCAAACAACTGATAAAAAAGGATGCCAAGTACTCCAAACTTCTTTAGATTTTTGAAAGCTAACGCTAATTGACCTACTAAAGGAACATATCCTGTTTCCATCCTGTTTGGCTCTGCAGTCGAAGCCTCCTCTGCCTACGTCATTTTAACCACACACAGCAGAAAAGATTTTTCACCACTAGGCTTTACAAGCGCATCGCACTTTTCACTCCAACTGTCCAAAGATCTTTCAGCGAGCCAATCTGCTCCTCATGTTCCTCCAT
Organism: Phaethon lepturus; assembly: GCF_000687285.1. Lineage (NCBI taxonomy): Eukaryota > Metazoa > Chordata > Aves > Phaethontiformes > Phaethontidae > Phaethon > Phaethon lepturus. Next base: position 68,004 of record NW_010531566.1, on the reverse strand, counting down.
TAGAAATTAAGTTTTCATCTTCCGTCTTGCTCTGCAAAAGAGATCAACCTATTTCCCATTTTCCATGACACAATCCCATTTCTTCCCTTCCTCCTATTGTCCTCCTGTCAGGCTTTTCCCACCAGCTCCTCCTGTGTCCTCCTCTATCTTGTCAACCATCATGTGAATGCCACACTGGAGCCTGATGGTTTCATTATGAACTGAGAAAACCATAGACTCATCATCTACAGACAGGGAATGGAGACATGGGAAGGTTACGGCTCTTGCAAAAGTCAGAAAAAATTAGTGACAAAGATATCACTCCTGCCTTCTAGCTTCTTAGGATATCATCTGCCAGAAGACTTCTGTGAATCTTTAACTTTTAATTTCTGTGAAGAGAGAAGGAAGTCTCTTTTGCAGCATCATTGCTTCCCTTTCCTCTCTCTACATTCCCACCAACAAATTAGAACAATGCCCATCTTCTCCATCAGGCCCATCTAATATGCCACAGATTATTTGAATGCTGGCAGAATTCTAAGCATCAAAAAAACCCCACTGGAACTTTTAGCTTTTAATTATTACTTGTTCATGAGGGGGGAAAAAAGCATCGTCAGGTGGTAGGGTCTTTCCACTCCACATTCTTACATGTTCTTCTGAGATGTTGAAAGAAGTGAGGTTTTCCTTTTCTGGTGTTCCTGGCATAGAAATCGGTATTTTTGAATTTTGCCTGCTCTGAGGAGGGGGAACGAGCCCGAGCTGCGGGCCCAGAGCTACAGGGGTAGGAGCTTAGTACAGAGCCACAGACCAAGAACATCTTGGACACTTGCAGTGAAGGTAAGCTGTCTACGAGAAGATGTGTGTAGATAACTCTCAGCTTCACTCTACATTGAAGAGCACTACAATTTGTTGGGTTTGTCTTTTTTTTTTT
>NW_010531566.1:0-67066 GCF_000687285.1 Phaethon lepturus | reverse complement strand
GGAAAGATCCACCTTCACTTTATTAATAGTGAATTCAAATGATTTTTCTGCTGCAATTTAACAACTTTTCCCGTGCCCCCCCTGCACAGAGACAAGAGATTCTTCTCTCTTGAACCCTTCAATGTATTTGTTCTGCATTATTTTTTCATTGCAGTTATCCCGGAGGCTCTCAATGTTTAAATAGCTCCTTCCCTCCCATCTAAAGCTGTGCACTAATATCGATCAACTTAGGCTGGAAGTTACTATAAGGCATTTTCCAATAATCAGCCAAGCTGTTCAGAGAATGTCTTGAATATAACCCTTAGGTAAACAGCATAATACACAAGGAACTTTCCCTCAGCAAGCACATCTCTGCAATCCCAAGGATGGCTGCTAATGCTCCACCAGACAAAGAACTTGATTCTGACTTTCTACTCTGCAGGTCAGAGGCAAAGTCACATCAGCTAACGATGTCTCTATGCTTACGCACAGAATTTAAGTTTCTTAGGACACCTGTATATTTAACAATCTCATAGTCATATTCCCTTCAAATAAAGGGTCAGACAGTAAATAAGCTCTTAATAAGTATCAATTTACTTAAAAAAAAAATCAGAAACAAAATCCCACTCTTCTAAGAACATGAAGTTATGGCTGTACAAGAAGTTTAAGTATTGGTTATGTAAAGCACCTTCATCAGTGAATTAGAGTGAATAGGAACTCTCACCTGGCTGAGGGGAAAGGAAGAAGAAAATAATTTTAAGCTAAATAATTAAAAATAAATCATAGGAAAAGGATAATACATGCATACAATATGTCAAGTAATATCCAGGAGGAGGAGTAAGCTACTCTGAAGTATTAGGTTTTCATTTAATTCATCACCGATTTAAAATTGCAGGTTTATTCTATTTTTACATTGCCTCATTAATGAAAAATGGAAGAGAAAAGTGATTGGAATGAAACACTTAAAATCATTCATGCTTTATGCCTTAAATAGCTGTGTTCACTGGTTACTTCACGTAGTACTTAATTCTAAAATGAAAAACATAGGGTGTTTTAATTTCCTCTTCTTAACTGTGAAGCATCAGATTGTGCTATATTGTTTTTACAGCTCTGAGGGATCCCTAAAAGAAAAGTTTCTGTAAACTAAAATGGCAAAAAAAGTCCGACGTAAAAATAGTCCTAGGTTGTTGCTTCGCACACTGTAAAACCAGTGATGTTCACACCCACCAGTGGGCGAAAGATAAACATCATAAAAGTAAATAACACTCTGAAATAGCTGGCTCCTATGAATCCTGGAGACAGGACAAACTGTTTTGTCGTTTTAAAAAAAGATTATGCATAAGCAAATCCACATGACTTTAATGACGATTTCTGACAGTGTTTTCAGGTCAGCGTCTACGCCGGAGAGCCTAAGCAAAGCGCAGCTGCGCGCAGCGCCCGGCTGGCACTGCCCTCGCATTCCGCTTCCCTGCCGGGTCTGTCCGCGCGGGCCAGGCTGGCTCCCGCCGCAGCAATCCTCTCCTTGCTAGGGAGCGAGACAGGCCACGGCGGCAGGAAGCAAAAATGAAGGAGAGCGGGGCTCGGAGCGCTTAGATACCGCAGCTTTGGGGGATCCCCACGTGCTTTGCTGTGAGACGCACACGGGGACAGTCAGAAAGCCGAGGTGCACCAAGTTCAGCATTCATCTGACAGATGGTCGAGGAGTACAGCACATACTTTTCTATCTCCCCACATGGCGTCATCTTAACCATCCAAAATAAACAGGGTTAGAGCAATTCAGGAAAATTCTTGTCCGATGGCAAATGCAATTCAATGCAGATAAATGCAGGATAAAAATTGTAAGACAAAAGATTCCAAAGAAAGCCAAGACATTAGGGGAAAGTGTTCGGAGGCATGATTATTGAAGAGAGATTTAAGTGTCCTCCTGGGTTATGAAAGTCTTCAGCTAATGGATAACTGCAGTGGGAAAATAATGCTGCACGGTGAGCTACATGCCTAGAGGAATATAAAGCTAAAATTCTGGTACTGACTGGTACATAGAGATTGACAAGAAGCTTTACCTATATATTGCTGCATTGTCTTGATGCACATAAATTTGTATTTCCAAGAGGAAGAGGGGGGATCATCTGAAACACAAGGATCATATTTTATAGCCTGCTGCAGCCAGCTCCGTACCACACAGAAGCTGCAGGCCACCACCGCACTGCTGCCATTTTCCACTTCTGGCCATATTTTGTGAGAGTGTAGATGGGATTGCACAAGAGAAGTCACAGAGAGGATCTCCACAGGGTCATGCAGATGCCTTTGCTGTGAATGTGTGCTACATGCTCAAGGGCAAGTAAAGTACTCAGCTCTTTCATAAGATAAGATGCGGAGAGTTGAAGGGACCTGGTAGACAGAAAGGACAAACAGGCTGTGATTATAATACCCACACACAGTATAGCTTTCCTTATCCTTAAAAACAGAACAAAACAAAAAACATCAACCAAGCAAAGATGGAAATTTAGCTAAAGACCTGCTTACGACAGATCTTGAATTATGGGAAGTAACGTGCATGTTCTACGCCTTGAGACAGCAAGCAAAACAAAACAAGAAAATAACATCATCAATGTGTTCTGCAACCTGGGAAACATTTAGAATAATTTGGAAGAGGGGAAAAACTTCCGTGGTAAATACAAATTATAATGCTCAACCCTTTCAAACAGCGTCTGTGCAAATTATTTCAGGACATGGTTATTATAAAGCAGGTTCAACCATAATTTTACACTTCAGAATAACTTCAGCACAGCCACTTGGGAAGCTGCAGCCAGAGCTTCCTCTAAGCCTGGCTTGCTTAGGCTGAGCACTGTCTGTCTCCATGCCATTCTGTGCTCTGCTCAAATACAGCCTCACTCTGCAGCCCCGGCAGTAAAAGGGAGGTAGGATTCAGGGAGACATACTGGCTCAAATTGCTTGCCCATCACCTTTACAAATTCATTTGTTCAGACCTGCTGTGTAGAAACTTAAGTCTGGGAGAAAGGGGTGTGGGGTCTGATTCAGCACTTTACATGCTGTAAGATCTCTGCCATGCCCTGAGTATTGTGTATTAAAAATTGACTTCAATTTCCTCTATAGCCACTCTCAAATTAAGAGTGAAAAAGGTAAGAATCTTCAAAAAGGAATGAAACCTCACACATATGCCAGATCTTTGCCAGATTTCTGTGCAACCAGAGAGGGATTTAGGGCAGGAAAGACAGCTCTAAGACCATTCCCCAAGGAAGTTTCTGAAAATTGAGATTCTGCCTTCAGTTACCAAAAATTAATTCCAAGCTCAACTGGTGCAAAATTTGAAGCTAGAAATGTGCAATCTGTTTGACTCTTGTCTAAATTTATGTCATTAGTTTATTAAATTAAAAAAAAATAAGATGTCTGCATTTAAGGTAGACTATAAAACACAGCTCAGCACAACAGTGGTCTGAGCCCTGAATTCTCAAATTAAATTAAGCGAACCGAAAAAAGAACTCAGTGGGTGCTACGGAACAGCATCCTTACTTTTCCTTTGCCTTGTTTTTTGTATTGCAGGTCCCAAGGGTGACTGGAAGAACGTGTCAAGGCTCCTCCTCAGCACATCACCCCCTTCCTCTGCTCGGCGTGTCTGTAACAGGTACAGAGCATCCCGTCGATTCAGTTCAGACAACAACCTGGGCAGTTCCACCCATCCTCCTATACCACCAAGACCAACAGCTACAGGCTGCAGGTTTTCCTGCCGGACCAGAGCTTTCACACAAACCCAGGCCACATCCTAACACAGTTCTCACACTAGGCTCCACCCTGACTTCACCCCGGTTGATGGTGGCCTCTGCTCACATCACTAATGAACATCTGGCCTCAGCTGCTGGGATTTGGGGCGTAGCAGGTTGCTGTTACAAAGGTTTGTTAGCAGATAATTTTGAAGAAACGTGTTCTGAGAATGTTTTTACAATCTGCACCTCTACCTGTTCCATCCTAAAATCTGTTTCTCACTATCACTTCTCCAAAAGACAAATTTTTTATATATATTTTTTTAAACCACTAGAAGGAATCCCCTATTGCCTACACAATAAAGTCAGTCAGAGGCAAGATTCTTTCTCACAGATCTTATCCCTCTAAGCCATCAGACTGACTAAACCACTATCCTTTGATCAATAGGCAGCTAAGTGGGAATTTTCAAAAAAAACCTTTAAGCAAAATAAAGTTGCTTCTTTATTACACACAGGCCTTACTCCCCTGAACTAGAAGAGAGGTGGGATTTCTTTTTTTTGGTATTTTTGTTCAAAACTTGTTCGGTCTGCATGGAAGATAGATTCCATCCAGGGAGAGTAAGAGCTGAGAATAAGAAAGTATTTACTACCACTGAGTATGATGATTGCATCAACGACTAAGTGAAGTGGTCAACTGTGAGAAATCGTGAACCATATACTAAATACCACCATTTGTTTATAGTTAAATGTATATAAAAAAGGGTGGACAGTTAAGCCTCTGCAAATGTAAATGTATTCTATTTTTAATTAAAGGGTTGTGAATAAAAACAATGGTTTCACCTGCAGCAGAAATGGGGACGGATCCTTTGAGCTCTATTTTAAACTGTCCATGCTGGGAGTCAAAAACTTAGCCACAAAGTAGTTTTGCGTGTGAAACTCAATTTGGGCATCAGACTTCTGAGATCCTATTACAGCAATTGCCAAGTGTTAAAAAGGCAAAACATCCTTTCAGAGACCACTGCCAGACAGCAAAGAAAATAACTCTTTAATAAAATCGGATCAATTTTCTAGCTAACCTGCCCCAAGTGGAAACAAGACAGGTTCCCAGAGAGTCAGCATTAATGATGGGCCCATGCAATGAATATCATATGCTTTCATGGACGTAACAAAATTGCCTGGGGCAACTTTCATATGAGGGCTGGATTGAAAGCTGTCTGTCTTGCTTTTTCCCCCTTCCTAAAGCTAACTCCTAGGCTTTTTTTTTTAAAGAGGTAAGATTTCTCACTGTGCTTAACTGCGGTACAGAGTATGTGTTTAAATGTATTATGGAAGAAATAACTGATTTACTCAGATCAGTTGAGACACTTAAGAGAGCTGGTCTCTGTAGACAATGTGCAACCTGACACTGGGGAGGTCACTCTGGATTGTTTTTGTGTGATCTTCAGCAGCCCACTCCACTGTGCTCTAAGCAAACATCAAGCTACATTTCACAGCCCTCCTTACACACTTTTCATGCTCTTCTGGACTCATGAGGTTGGGGTTCAACACCATACAGACTATCATTATCCTATTTTCCACATGAAGATTTCTCACCCCGAGCAAATTGGTTGTGCAGGCAGAGGATGCTCAAGTGTGCCTATGAAATCCTGGACAGGCAATGTCCATACTGTGCTCAAACCCTATCTGAGATAAAAGAATAACAATATCCCTGATGTTGAGGTGTTGGGGTGTTGAGGATAAATTGCCAAACTTGGATGAGACAGTCCACCTAAATACTAGATAGATTAGACACATTATTTTGAAAAGCAGCACATTTCTCTCAAAATACTTTGGGGTAGGATGTAGGAGATGTTTTGCACTAAAAAGTCTACAAGGAGGATTTAAGTGTCAGAAAAGACACAATTGGGCCACATGCTTGAATATGACTACAGCATGTATGGTACATTTGACTAAAGCACATATCATTTACAATATTTATATTGAGAGAGTTTAGATTGTTCAAAAGCATTTCCATGCAGATTTTTACCTATTAAAGTCAACACAAATATTTAAAGAACAATATTTAAGGTATCTTTTTGCAATTGTTTTCATTAAACAAATAATTGTTACTCCTGTGTACTCTCAAACCCTCCTCCTCTCAAAACCAACCAACCAAAATCCCCCAAAACAGCCCAAGAGACAATAACTGCCTTCTCACTACTTGCTTCTTCAAGTCTCTATTGCTTTCATGAAAGGCAATCTTTTTGCATACCAAGAGGGGTGGGGAACGTTTCTTGCTCAGTTAAGAGTACTCTGCAGACCTTTATTTTTAGCAAGTTTGCAGTGTAGCAATTTTTTTTTTTTTCCAATGAACCCTATCAATATTACAGACAGAACCTGGTAGATATTGTCTGCCTGATTAAGGAAGCTGGAAGTACAACCAAGACACACTACCCAACAAACCTAGGTTGGTTGGTTGGTTGGTTTGTTTCTTTCTTTCTTTCTTTATGCCCAGATCCAAAGTATTTAGGCTCCCAAGATTTCAAGACATGACTCTTTATAACGATGCTAACATACTCTCAAGTATTAAAAAGATATGAAACAATGCAATAAAAAGTCAATAACTACTACAAACACAGATTGTCTGTGCCAGGCATTACAGGGAACAAACACAGATACATACTGAAAGCAAAACCACAACTGGGTACCAGTGCATTCTATTAGACATGACTACTTTTAAGTTGGGATGATACTGGTATCACCTAATTCACAGAAAAATATTCCTCCATTGCATCAGCATACTAAGAAACATGAAAAACAGGTACACTAGAGAAACCCTAGCTGTGCTGTCTTACACAACAGGAATATTTCAACTCTAAAATAAAATGTAGCAAGTTTGCCTTTTATGTCCAAAACACTATCAATAATCAGTTGTTTTATTAAATGTAAACTATAAAAAGTTAGGTTTTTTTTCTTTTGTATTTCTCCTAGCATTTAATTGTTTTGTATTATAGTAGGAAGCAAAGTTGGGCATCTGTACTTTGCAATTAAACCCAAGCAGGTAGTAGCATCACACTTTAAATATCAGAGAGGAAAGCAAAAATTGGTAGGACACACCTCTGCACATATTCATTTCTACTCATGTTACTCTAGTAACCCAGGTTCCAAATTAATACACACTCTATACACTTAGGCTAGCTTAAAATATTTTTTCAACAAATAATTACACAAGCTGGAAGAAAATCCAGCTTCTCTCCAACACCAGAAAAGCTGGTCTTCTGCTTACAGCACTGCACCTGAATTTGGAGAACCGGGTTTGGCTCCTCGCTCTGACACGTGTCTGAGAAGTCGTTTAATTGTGTCCTTCATAACATGGGGTCGTGATTTCTTTCTCTTGCCTCGTGACATTGTTAAGTATTGGGAACACGGACTGACTCTTGCGGCGGGCTTGGGCAGTGCCATCGGGTCACGAAGCTGCACGGGCACGTAACTCCTGATGGCGTTAGCTGGACACCTACCTGCCTCTGTGGCCCCGGCCCAGCGTACCTAACACACGGGAGCCTCGTGTCTCTTTGGGTTTTATGAAATATCTGCAAAGAATGGAAACTAGACAGAAGGAAGGGGGAAAGTACCTTAGTGTAATTATTCAGAGATTTAATTTTAACAAGCAAGCATTTAAAAGGTAAAAACGTTGTAAAGTCATCTAATTCCTTTCCCCAGTTGAACTTTCAACCTGACAGTGAAAGACACAGGGACATGACACTGAGAAATACAGAGTAAGCTATGCTTTATTCTAAAGAATACCCGTCTAGCTCCTAAACAACAGATACGTGAAATGCTTAAGACGGTGAAGGAAAGCCTGTGAATCTTTACATCTCATCTATGCACTTTCAGTCCTAGGGCAACAAATAACGGCACAGGTAAGAAATGTTGTAGGATATACTTGCTGCGTTGCTTCATTTTAGAAACAGAAACCAGCAATGCAGCTAAGAGGAGGCACCGTTTTACAGATAATGCCGGGGCTCAACAACAGTCTGAAAATGACACATATTGAAAAATTCAGGTACAAGTGACAAAGCACAAGGAAGAACTGGCAACTGGCAAGATATTAAAGCATGGGGCAGCAGGGGTTAATGCACTTGCCTTTATTAAACTAGCAGTAAATACTGCAGTAAAAGTTAGTTTGTACTTCTCCTGCTTGAAATCTGCCCAAGGATTTGAAGGGCAAAAGGCCACGGGACTGCGGCACGCGGAAAGCGCTGCAGGAGAAGCCTGCCTCAAATGCCTTGGCTCTGCTCATGGCTCTGGCCGGCGATAGTTTTCCTTTCAGAAGAACCAGTGCTGCACACACAAGAAACGTGCAGGAGATTGGTTAGGCTTTAAGCACCTATGGAAGCTTAAAAATGTGCAACGGCAAAACACTGCGCTGGGGTGTCAACGGGAAATAACCCGGGAGTCTCCTCCGCCCGTCCCGAGGTGGCCGTAAGGAGCCGGGCTCCCTGCGGAGAGCACAGAGGAAGCACCACCGCCGGGCCAGCCCGCAGTTAACGTCCACATTTCCACATGGGAAGCTTGGGTTTGATTTCCAGTCTGGGTCTGTGTCTCCCTAGGTCAGAGGGGGAGCGGAGAATGCTTTAACGCTGCTCGACAGCAACCCCTTTGGGCAAAGTAAGCACTGATGGAGTCCAGCGGGAGAGGGGGGAAGTCAGAGAGGTTGTAGCCGTGAAGAAATCAGAGTGACCTGAAGGAGAAAGAGATTTGACTCACCAGACAAAATGGGAACTAGAAGAATGCCCAGAATGAAAGGAAAGCAAACTCTGATTTAATTTTATTTTTTATCTACTCCATGCATCAAATTACCCTTTTACCCAACCACCTACTTGTTTGTCTTTAATGACTAGCATGAAATTAGCTATCTTTTCTTAAGAGCACTGTAAACTGAGTGACTCTCCTATAAAAAAACACTGGATTTATAGTGTTAAAAGGTAAAGTCCCAGAACTGTACTTCTGTTTACTTGAGAAGTATAAACCATTACTCGGAAAACAGAGTGGCCTTTTACAGAGACTGGAAAACAAATGGTTTAAAAGCATTAAGATCTACATATCTTTCCTTCCCATACGTTCAAAACCATCAATCATATATAATCCAGAACATACGAGGTGCAAAAGTGCTAAAAAGGCCCCATTAAAATACAAGTCTTTCCAGGTGTACCACCCAATCACTAGAACTAAACGCAGAGCAAACCCAGTTCCCATTTATACACACAATACCATTAGTGGCAATTTATCATGTCTTCTTAAAGTGATATATAGCACGTTATGAAATTGCTCATTAACTCTCCCAGCAAAAGCTCAGCATGCCCCCATGTACTCAAGTGACTGTAATTGGCATTTCAGAGACCTCAGCTTAGAATTCACTCTTATTTATAAAGCTCAGCTTCCACAATCAACTTTTTAACCCGCATCTAGTAATACCACTAACTTCGTATTTTTGAGTGAGTTTTCCTAATTATGCAATGCAACAGTTGCTTTTCAGCCCTCAAATAGATAGTGTTTGAATTAGATGTCTTCTTCCTGTTTCCCATTCTTCCTTCAAAAAGACCTATAAAAACCTAAGGCCATGCAAGCCATGCCTTTAGTATAAATACAAAAAATCTTCATTAAAATAACACTGTAATAAATGTAGAGCCACAGAAGCCTTTTTTTTTTTTTTTTTTTAATGGGAAAGATAAAGCTTTCTCGGAAATGTCCAAGATCATGATCTTAATCATCCTACCACCTAAGTATCATTAGTCACAAACACCTGCATTTACAAAGCATTTCTGCACAAGCTTAAACTCCAGCGCATGTTCAAGTCCCGCTGTCTCCAAAGGAACGTACACGCGCGGCTGGCTAAGGGCCAAACAGCCAACTTCACATATCAGCACATGAGCAGTTGCACACCCATGCCTTGCAGGATGACTTTCAGCCAAAGGCCTCCACATCCTTCCCGTGGGGAGACAAGTGTCACTGTCTTGTTCAGCTGGATGAGAAACAGAGACACAGGGTTTGGCCAGCTTAGAGCATCTCCCTAGCGTGGTGCCAGAGCCAGGAATGAAATCTTTCTGATGAAATTTTATCAATGCCAAATGGCTCTCCCGAAGCCCACACCTGAGAAAAACCATTTCAGTACAAGTTGATATTCGCAGACTTGCCTAGAAGTCCTCATCTCTCATTTGTGTGATTACTGACACTTTCAGTCTCTACTGTACCTTGAAATTAGAGCAAACTTTTTCCTTTTTTTTTAACTTCATCCCATTTCAGTCTTTCTACTATTTTTCTGAAAGCAGATGGCAAGGTTCACTGTCACGGACAGAAACATACAGAAATGTATTACAAGAGAGATGCTTCTACCGAAGGGGGAAAATACAGTGCAGCAGGCAAAAGCCAGTGAGAAGGAAATTCCCTCTGAGAGTGTCTGTTGCTTTATGGGTTAATACAGGAGTCCTCAAACCATTTCATAATCGCATCACTTCTTAATAGAAGACTGTCTTGCTGACACCTTTCCATTTGCAGTTGTCTGGACCACCTGCCCTCCCCATTTGCAACTGCATTACATTCCTGTGACATCCTAGAAGAGCAATGCCTGGTTAGTAATCTATTTTATTTTACTTTACAGCAATTTATCAGACTGAAAGATGGAGAAGGGCCAGCTCCGCACCGCTCATAATTAGTTATGCAAGAACCGATTTTTATGAACGAAGCTGAAAACTCCAGTTATTGTAATTTATTTGATCCTTCAGCGCAGACAGACCACTTGCCCATGACTGTACTGTGATGTCCATATGGCACACTGCCCACCTCTGCTGCGACTGCTTATGGACAGCCACTCGGGGCATGGTACCCTGTGACACACTAATAAGCCTAGTGTATTCGGCACAGGAGTCCCTGCTTGAGAAGGATGGGACATAAAGGACTGCAAATTAGAGTAAGTTTTGCCAACAGGAAAATAGCCCCAGCGTTGCCTCTTTAACTGTTCTAAGTCCAATTCTAAACCAATCCCTGTCGATGCTAGAAGACATTAAGATATCAAATCCATCCCCAATCACATAGATAGTATCTTGAATAGCTCTTTCACAAATTAATTGCTGTATGTCATCCTTTGCAGTTCACCGTCTACTGTTACTGCCAGGTGCACTGGCAAAGGCAGTATTTGGCTCACACTTTAGGCAGCATTTCTCCCAGCAGAAGACATACTCCTCTAATGGAACTAGTACAGGACTTAGAAGCTAGGCTTAAAAAATACAGGAGCAATACTGTCCTAGGTGTCACAAAATATACTTGGATAAAGTCCATTGCTGACCTTGACAGCTGAAAACCAAAGGAGAGAGAGCAGACATCTCTTGGGGAAACCATCTGTTACCCTAGTCCTTACAAAGAAAAAGCAAGACTCAGAGTGATTTGACCAGGATTACTTGGGATGTCTACGGCAGAGATGCTAAATTAACACAGCTCTTCGGGACTGAATACAGCTCTCTGCCTTGTAACTACAAAACCACCTTCACATTTTGCCTGTTTGTATTTAGAATCTTAATCATGTGTACAACGAGTTAACAACTTGGTGTATTCATAGGAGAAGAAATAAGAACAGACTTAATACTGAAGGTAGAAAAAAACCATATAAATATATTCAAATCTAAGAACTCAGTTCAGTTATTGCCTCTGACTTTTCACTCCCTTTTTGCTCCTGTGGCATGTCTGACAGCACAGTGTATTTTCAGGAAACACGCACGCTTCCTCAGGCAACCAGATCAAAGGGATCCACGCAGCAGCATGACACACAGCAGCCCACAGGACAGGTAGGTCTCAACATGGTTGTAGAATTAGAAAATACCAGTTTTATTGTGTCCAGAGAAGTTAGCGTTTTTCTGTACAGCTCTTGAGATTGTTTTTGGATGGTTCTCAAAGCAGTTCCATCGCTGCCATAATAACCCATCTTCCAACAAAACACTTCCTTGCCAAGACTAAGTATGAGGGCAGGAAACTAATGGCTTGCTGGACATTTGGTTCTGGCCCACATCTGCCCAAAAAACACACTTCAGGTTCTTGGAAATATTTTTCCTCCTAAATATTAGCATGGCTTTTCAATATTTCTGCCTCCAAAATTATCTGCCACATGAAGGCTCAGTGATTAAGACGAACCCAGTACTTCATCCTGATCAAGACCTTTCCAAGCATTTTGGAGCCTTCAAGCTAACCTTGTCTCATCCCAAGTATCAGAAGGGCCAAAGAACAACTATTTTAAATACATTCCAAAGCTACTATGGAACAGCGGTTTTGGAGTGTTTAGTGTCTTAAAATGTGGTAAAACACATGCTGAACTAGTGTCTCAAGGCCTTCAGAACCGCACTTAATGTGTAGCTTTGCCAGAAAAAGTCAAGTGTGCTGGTGTGGTAAACAACATCCTTCCTTCTCCAGTTAATGAGCATATATACAGCTTCTCTTCTCCTTCTGTCACGTCCACATCAGCCAGTGTTGTTTGACACCAACAAAAATATAAATAACTCAATGACATAGTAACATAAAGTTGCTTCTTCATTCATTACAATGAAACATGAGCAACACACACTTTACTTTAACCCTAATTCTTACCTGATGTTCTTCAGCAGCAGGTCTGTACAAAAGAGATAGAATCCTTATTTCCATTTTCCAGATTGGGAAATGGAGGTAAAGAGACATGAAATGGCATGCCAAAGCAACAACAACTATTAGCAGAGCCAAGAAATAAATTTCAATTTTCTGAATCCTATTTCCAAAGGCCTGCTTATTAGACTACACCCAGATTATTTCCTTAAAAATGTCAAAATTTTTTTTTATATTAAGTTCACATACTACATTTTTACACATACTGGAAAAGTAATTTTACAGGAGATGGCCAAACACTTTTGAAAAGGCACCCTAAGCCTCACTCTTGCAATGCAGGGATCTGGAATATGTGCTCTATTATCTCCTTTTCAAACACAGTGCTCTATCTCCAACCAAATTTGAACCTGTGGATTTAGTTTAATTTCAAAGCCTATGCAGTTGGCTTCTGTAAGACATGTTTCTGAAGCACTCAGGATCCAAGACTGAGATGTAAATTCAGGGAAATTTAAAAAAAATTAAAAAATTAAAGGCCATACTATTTCAAATGGAGTCCCCTTAAAGCTCTAAAATATACCACTAAAGCACAATCAGTGCATTATGTGCAGTCTCTAATGGTCCCATCCAGATACCTGGTTATGAATTACAGGATGCTCATCTCCTAGAGAGCCTTTAAGCACTTAAATTTTCACCATAAGGAATAAATGACCATTATTGTTTTCACACCTTGAAAAATTTGAAACCAGATCTTACGCAGCATTGATGCCGAACACCATTGTCTTCCTGATTTTCTAATTTCTGTCATAAACCACTTTTGCATCCATCTTGTGAGCTCTTCATTTCGCCTGTGAACTTGGAAACAAATTGCTTTTTGCAAGCACCCAGGACTGTCAGCTGGATCCTTCCCACACTGCTCGTTCTTCTTTACTGACTCTGTAGACCCATCTTTGTTTTACTGTGGTATCTATCAATGTTTTGTAATTTGTTTATCCAGGACAGTTCAACTCAGATGAAGCATCTGGTTTTCAGCAAGGTCTTGCTTTTGTTACCCAATTTTCCAGCTGGATTGACAGTGGCACGAGGAAGTCAAGTGACCTGCCCGGGTCAGGCAGCGTCGGTGGCTTGGAACAGATTGGAGCCCATGATCCTCCTGGCTCTGCACCCTGCACTAGACCACACTCCCTTTTATGAGTTGGTCTGCACTAGAGATAAATTGTGTCCACTTTTCCTTCTTGTCTACAGATATTATAGTACCCCCCCCACCCCGTTTCATTTAGATGGTTGTTCCGCTTCTGAATACGGGCTTAAGCTATTTGGAGGTCATTAAAACACATATAACAATGCACTCAAACCTACTTTTTCCAGCAGTCTGGTCTCCTGATCCTTCTCTTGAACTCAATGACCTGGCAAACATTTCTACATCAGATGTTCATATTTCCTCTACTACTTCCTTGAGGAAGAAGTAATGCAATTCATTTTCCACTTGTGCTTTGTCAAATTCTAATTGTTATTAATTTTCCACCTAACCACTTCCAGTGAGATTTCAGGCTATTTAGAGCTTCATTTATCACGGGATTTCTATTCCCATCACACAAACTACTGCTTACACTTACTACACAAGATGCTCGTACAGACCTGGTCTTACTATTGCATACTTTTTCACTTATAATGTAGTAACTTCCAGGCTATAAAAACAAAATGCCTGTTTTAAATACCCAAGACCACAGATACAGAAATCCAAGGTGGGTTCTGGCTTTTCTGAGATCTTGAATTATTTTCTTAGGTTTTCTAAATCTCACTTTGACTGTTTTCAAAACTATGACTTTCCTACTTTATACAACTGAACTGAAAGTAAGTTGGTTAACGTTTGCAAAGATACAAATTGTTAAAAAGCTATTCCACTGGGGGCATATTGTTACCCAATTCCTAATATAGCCTCATTAGGTATTGCGTCAGACCCAAAAATGGGTTTGGAATGGTACACGTGCTTTTTATCTATAATACTAATGTATTGCTAGAGTACTGCTGAACAACTTCCTTTAAGCTTTACTTTCTTGAACAAACCCACTGACCTAACATCTTAAATTCCATTTGTATTTCAAACCAAAGTTTATGAGAACAAAGGGAGCCTAATATTACTATTTCAATGGTATTTCAGAATAAAGTACATACAAAATGGTCCCTTGGTTACTCATTAAGCCAAACCTTTACTAAGTCTCAAAGTAGCCTTTTGTTTCATATATTTAATTTTTTTTCCTTGAGAACAATTAGATGCACTATTACTAGGTAACTAGATACCTGATTTGAGGCAAGCAGGTGCAGGACGTGTATGTCTGGTTATGATACACTGTGTCCAAAATTTACTTCAGAAAAAGGATAATCTACCTGAAAATGCTAAAGCTATTTCTGTCAACATCAGCCTATGTTACTTCCATAATGATGTTAGCTTCTACAGAAAGAAGTCTGTCTGCTAAATTTGTATCCTTGTTTTTTCTATGCCATTTGAGAAAAAATATTTACATTAATATGTCCAAAATCCATTTAAATTGGTACAAACAAACCATTCATGTTAAGCCTACTTGCTCTCCTTTTACTCACAACATAGAACATATTTACATATATACATGTAATCCATAAAATACCACAGACAGCCTTACTTCCTTTAGTGAATTCCAGCCAACACCTGACCGGGTAATTTATGTCTCCTATTATCATTACTTTGGCTTTTCTTAAACTCGTTTATTTATGGCCCTAATGATGTTGTCATCTAGCTGCCCAGTTTATCAAGCTCACCTAAGCCCTCCAAACATGCTGCCTCTAGCAAGGAATTTTTGCTCTGTAGGTAGACGGACGAGAATCCTAAAGAAGTCACTCATCACTAATTCTCATGTTTCCATAAAGGTAGTTTCCAAACAATCACAAATCTCTGAAGACCTGTCAGTAATATTAAAGAATGCTTTATTCAAGACGGACTACTCGCTCATCCTTCCTTTATATTAATTGAAAATTTGCCTGTATCTTAGATACGGTTCTTTGTTAGTACTTAGATAAACCAAAGCTGCCCTGACATCACACTTAACAGGTTAGTGGGCATGTCAGGGCCTGAATCATCAGCACTCAAAGGCAAGTCAAAGACCTCAATAGTATATCCAAAATGAGAGATCTTTATTTACCTTTGTGATTAGAGAACTGTACTTTTGGGTGCAAGATGCCCTCTGTACATCTCATATTTCTACTTTGAGGGCTGCAGCATGATGCTAACAGAAAGAACTGTCGAATACTAGGTGAATATGTACCCGTCTCCATCTCCCTCTCATATTTTACAGATCTAGGGAAAGGACTCTTTAGGACTTGGGATGAAACAGGGCAAATCGCCAGTTTTCTTCATGGGGCAAGAGGTGTTCAGACAGCATTTGCTAATTAACATTCTTTTGGGAGAGAAAAGGAATGCTCAATTAATAAGCATACAAAAGGGGCATGGATAGCTGTAGAGTTACTTCTTCCTAGAAGTGACGTTATTCAGTAGCTAGACAGACATGTAAAGGATGGTTAAGATACTATAAAGGCACAAGGGCTCCTGCAGAGCTAGAATTACAGGGTTACTGTGCAAATAAAGTAGGCCCAGAAGGAGAAGAGGTATTTTGGAGGAAGTAAGGGTGTAAATGCTATTTTGGCCTTTTGTTTTAGAATTCTTGGAATCGAAGATGAGACTAAAATGAAAAAAAATGCACTGGGGCAGGCGGCTTTGAATAGGAGTCAATTCAGAATGCAATTTTTATTTGAGGTGGCTCAAGTGATAATCAAATATAGCATGCTTAGAGCACAAGTTAAAAAACACTGAATAACATCATACGTGCTGAAAAATGCAAAGAAAAATTCATTATAATATCCTGTTTTAAATGCTACGCAAACATTATCACTTTTCACTGCAGTTTTCCAAAATCCTTCCTTCTTGCAGGCAGGTCTTTAAGATCAGACATGTTGTGAATTACAATATTAGCCAGAAAAATAATGGTACTTAAGGTCAAAGTAGATCTGATATTTCTTCTGTTGGACACTCGGTTTCTTTGGACAAGAATCACTCTCAAACCTCATCAGTGACATGTAACTATAGTCATTTGGTCTCACTAGGTTAACTATACTTTATAAAATGGATAAAAAGTTAGTCCATGCCTTAAACAGCTTTCTTGCTAAGTTGGGAAACAGAGGCACAGAAAGAGTGAGAAGCTTCATGCATACTAATGAGAAACTGCGTGGCAGGCCTAGAACTGAAAACACTTTACCACCATCTGAGCCAAGTGTCTTAAGCCTGGAGTCAATCTTTTCTCATATTCTACATTTGTTATGTTGCAAAAGGTTTTAAAAAACAAAACTAACAGAACTGGTGAACAGATTTGCTGTAACAAAAACCCCTAACACTTCAAATTGTTACAGCTGTTGAGAATATAACTCATTTTGCTGGGCGTTAAACTTCTGAGAATCTGGGAATTCCTGTTTCCACACACCTGAAAGACAAAGAATTGAACCTACATTTTGCATTGCATTGTCCTTACAGTCACCTTTGATCGTCACAGAATCACAGACTTGTTGGAACTGGCTGGAAGGGATGTCTTGAAATCATCCAGTCCAACCTCCCTGCTCAAGCAGGGTGACCTAGAGCAGGTTTCCCAGGGGTTTTGAGCATTTCCATGGATGGTGACACTACAATCTCTTGGGGCAACCTTAGTCCAACACATTCATTTTGACAAGATCCAGGGCTTGATTAATTTGCCCTGGTCCCTAGAGTCGTGTGAGAGACAATATTATTCAAGCCATCCTCATGGGGTCTGTCTTATGGATGAAGGATCTATGGGAGACTTGCATTCCTTTGGACTGGCAGAAGGATGGGAAACACTCTGTGACATCTCAAATGGCCACAGATCCGTATGTCTGGGCAACTAAGTTGTGCCTTATAATCCAACTGATCCTTTTCCAGTTAGTTGACAGAACTAACCCACTTTTATTATCCACTTAGTTTGTTTGAGCCTAGAGAAACTTTTAACATGATCTGGCCGTACGTCTGAGGTACTTTCTGTAACTAAAGGGCACCTAAACCATGGTCTTTTAGTTCTTAACTACATATTTAGGCCAAGAACCATTATTTACAAAAATTAATTGTGACTTACGTTCTTTTTAAAAGCTTAACCATTTAATCCATCATACCTATCACTTCTAAACCTATGGCATTCACACCAACACTGAGAGTGCCATGCAGTCATTAGCCCATCGCCAGGGCTATCACTTCACTTTCATTCTCCCCATTCCAGGATTAATGAAACAACACAGACGATGCTGGGAGACCCATTACATATTTGGGGGTTGGACTAGACGATCTTTAACAGGTCCCTTCCAACTTAAACCATTCTATGATTCTAAGATATTTGCATCCAGACTTTGACGTTTGCATCAAGCCTTTACAAAATTAACATCTAATTAATAACAGCAATATTAATAACACTGGGAAATTCATAGCCTCACACCTTGCCTCTTATGGCTGTAACTGTGCACACACACTGAATTGTTCTCAGCCTTTCATCTTTCTCTTGCAAATGTTTTTATAAAGGCAACAAAGCCCAAAACTTCGAGCTGGCACGGACTGGTTTGTCTCCGCTGCCTGCAGTGTAAACCTGCCAATTACAGCAGATGAAGATCCAGTCCAGTCTCTCTCTCCTAGGAAAATTTCCACTTTTCAAACCGCACCGCTATGGGCCGTTATTTCTGTGGATCCAAATCCTTCCATTCAAGATGCTCCGTGACTTTGTACCTCCTGCTAATGTATTCCTTGGGGAAGTTACTATCCACCAAACCCCCTATAGTCATTGTTAGGAAATCATTAACCCACAGCTCTTTTCAACTCTTGGTAATTATGATGTTGAAAAAAGGAAAAGTTTTGCTGCTAACAGTTGCGACAATGTATTTGTTTGCCACATGCGCTGGAAATCTGATAGACAATATCTGTGCGCTCCATCTGTTACACGGGATTGATCCGCTGATGGGATTCTTTTTAGAAACCTGCTTACCCCTGCTGCTGCTGCAAGCTTGAAAGAGAACAAACACTTTCTTCTCCTTGTTCTCTGCTGTGGTGGTCGACCCTGTCTTCCTCTCCATTAGAACCCATCCTGCTGCCACAGATCTCACAGGATTTATATTGTTTTGATTCCTTTCAAACACTGTCTTGTTACCGACATCTGACAACAGTCTCTTGGGCTATCACGATTTTACAAACTGACCAGGCCTATAAGTCTCCATAAATCCCACGGGGATACAGACCTGTGAAAATGTCTCTAGCTATCCGTTAAAGTACACAGTAGCTCTTTTATTATATAAATAGTCATGGGTGTTCTATACTTGCACGGAGGAAGAAGCTGTAATTTGGGGAGGGGGGGAAGGAGGGAAGTGCTTGAAAACTCTGCCAGAAGAGGCTGTTCTCTTAACGCTCATTGCACATCCGCGGACTCATTTGCTCACCGCACCGCTTGACGAGAACACACCATGGGTGGTCGCCTTGCTCCCCACCCCCTCCATAATAGCGGTGAAAAGCCACAAAATAGTGAGTCAAATTTAGGCATGACCACACATGTTGGTTTCTCACGAAGTTGGGGAAATTTTAGCCCTTCTCTTCGAACAACAATACCCAGAAAAACAATGATGCAAAGGCATATCTACAATCGACAAATTGAAAACATGTTGAGTATATAACGCAAGAACGTCAGAAGATACAGTTTTAATGAAATATTTTAGTCCTCTGGCCTTATGATAAGTTCAAAGTTTATTATTATCATCTGCGTGTGCATGCGCATGGGTATATATGTAAGTCTACATATAGGGGTACAGACAGGCAGATATCAACACTTCTTCGTAACAACTGGAAGGGACAATTAGAATGGTTATAAGAGCACAGGCTATATCTAACTTCCCCATTTAAAGAATAGTATCAAGAAATCCAATTTCTTGCAGTGAAACCGACTCATCTGAATTAGTGACTATTTTAAAACAAACTGCAATTACTATTTGCAAGACTGCTACGAAAATGCTTCTGCCAAAATCAAATGGTTTGCATGGAGAGTCAAATGGGGGTAGAGGGAGAAAAGAAGAAAAATGGTTAATAGTAGGGCTGTTGCTTTTCCCGAGCGCAGCAAACTGAGCCTAATTGATGCTGACGCATGACAGACTCGTGTGTACAGTACTGCCCGGGCTCTGACTGAAGCTGCTGACAGAGGGTAAATGGTGCATGGCAGCTGGTCTTGCCCTGGCCTGGCATGGCAACGTACGCACACAGTGCCTGTCAAGAGATATCATGAGGGCTAACGAAGGGCAGCCCACGTTTTTAAAATTCTTCTCACTCAGTTTTGGATCAGACTTTACACCATGGAGCCTTCTCAACCTTCTAGTGCTTGGTTAAGGATATGTGACACTTATTTAAAAATTAATGTGTTCTAATCAATTTAAAGTTGGAAAACTAAAAGCCAGTACATCTCTGTGCGAGAAAGAAGTGTGTATATGAGCGTGTGTAAGATGGAAAGACATGGCAGAGAAAGCAGAACAGAATGAGAGGAAAGAAACACGGGCGCGTTTGCAGCTGCTAACAACAGAAAGTGATGACATGCAAGTACCACCAATTTATCCGGCTGCATGTCAGTACTCTTCTATAGCTCTTTTTAAAACAAAAAGTTGTGCATTTCTGAAAGGTTTACTTAAAATAAGTGATTCCCTACAAACACCAAATGCTTTCTCTTTTCCTGAATCTAGTCCACTGCCTGTAATTGCAGCTTAATAAGTGTATCAGTACCCAAAAATGAGAGAAATTCTGCCCTCCAGTTCTTAAGCATAAAGAATTTAATGTAGGAAAACAGAATTAGGATAAAAGAGACCAACTTAGAAATCTACCTGATTACGAACTTCAGATCACAAGTAATAGCTTGGTTGGACCCTCAGTTCTCAGAATTCTCTGGTGGTTTCGCATTCCTTTATGTTATTTTGCATGGTAATAAATGGCAGAGATATTTCTGGCTTAGCTTTTTCTGAAATATTCTGTTCATAGACAAATGGAAAATACATATGCAGAAGCCGTTGAGACTTTTCAGGGTATTTCGGTGACCAGTGCAGAATCATTTCTTGCCACAAATCCCCAAGGGTTTTATCCTGGTTTCAAAAACATCCCTGGCATTTTCACAACTGACTTCAGGATTTCAATAGTTATTTTACATGCCAGTAAAAAGAAAGTGCTTGGTTCTCATCTAACCTGGAACGGCTTATCCCCTGCCAGTCACTATTAGCTTGTATGGAATGGTCTCTCAGTTTATCAGAGAGAAAGGATTTGTGTCCTGGGGAGACTGACCATCTTTCCTGCCTCTTTAGACCAAATGGAGAAAGTCTGACAATTGAAAAAATGTGTCATGATGTTGTCTCTCCTTGCTACTGCCTTAGGTCTCGCAGCTTATACCTTCTTCTCCAACCCATTATTATGCAGAGCAGAGAGAAAAGAAACACCATCTGAACTGCTAAACTTAAGAGAAAAAAAATAAAGGCCCAAACAAAAAGCAAACAACTTCCTCATGCAAAAACCACAAACTGCTGTATTTATTTGATAAACAAAACCTAGTTATTTTTAGGCTTATCAGCTAATCTAGGAAAAAGTTAACCTAACCTTGGCAAATACAATAGATCATGAAGAAGTATCACGCTCTGAGAAACATACACAACAAACTTACTATGGTGAGCAAAGTCATTTCTCACTGAAAAGGTGTGTATTCAAGAGACACTCCAGAAAGCTAAAACAATGGCAGGAGCCACAAAATGAAGCACCCTGTTCTCACTCTGATGCAACCTTATAACAGCACAGCTTCACCTCCCAGAGGTGCCTCTAGAGAGAACCCCACCTTTGTGTAAAGTGGCATTGGAGAGAAAACAAACATTTTTAATCAGATTGGCTGATAAATTTGGGGAAAAAAATGGGTGGTGAAATAAAACGGTATTACTCATCCCCCTAAAGCTAAATTATCACGTGTCATTAGGTTATCACGGTTGTAAGCGAATTGCTTCTACTGCATATGAGACATTTTGTGCTAATAAAAGGTGGCAAAATATTTTCAGCTGGGTATTCAGGGTAAGAATTAGTAACTATTGAGCAATAACATTTTCCCTTTTCATATTTCCTTAGGATTTTTGAGATAAATGTACCTTATTTGTAGGATACTACGATTCTCTGCAAATTTCCCTACTCTCCCTCCCTTATTTACAGGAACGGCTAACAAGCTGCTAATTGTTCTTGTAGTTTTGCAGCATCCATTTACCAGGACAGAATATCAAAATTATGACACAAATCTCTATCAACTAATAATGAATTTCAGAGTTTACCAAACTGAGTTATAGGAACCAGCTGATTTTGGTAGCGGATGATTGAATTTCTCCATTACCATTTCTCCAAGGCTGTTCACCTGTTTCTATACATCTTATACCTTCAATTAGATGACTATTTACTACCATTTTGTTGGAATTTGCCCTAATTAAAAGAGAATCAGACAATTCTTCAAATAGAATTCTTTCTGAAGTATGATTCTTACTCAGGTGAAAGAAAATGCTTTTCCTCTCATTTGTTTAAAAAAATGCCTGCTTAAAGAAGCCTTCATTCAATTAATATTTTAATTATTATATTATATGTTATTATTTATTAATGATGCACATCAGTTGAGCAGTCTTGTGTATTTGATGATTTGGAACCCAATTCTTCCAGTGTAGACTGTTCAAATAACATCATAAGTGGTGGCATACAGAGTCTACATCAATTTTGTTCTCTCCTGCGTAATTTAGGTTTTAACTATGCAAAAATTGGTTTTTCAAAGTCTTTAAACATTTTCTATTGTCCACAGAGTTTGCTAAAAAATCTGTATCATTCAGTTTTCTTTACTGAATTTCACCCCCTACTTCCATTACAGGATGTATACGACAGAACTGCATCCCATATTCGTAGACAAACAGTACCGTGCATGATTATACAGTAAGTGTTACAAATATATTTCACTTTCTACTTCCAATACTGTGAAGTTATGAATAATGAAACTAAATAACTAAAACATGAACTAATAAACTAAAAAATGAAAAAAAAATAATTTTCAATGAAACTAAATAATTTTCATTTTTTTAAAGATATGTCTTTGTTTCTGTAATCTCCAAAAACTCTTAAAAGATATGACCCCTGTCTAGTTTTAAATGTTTTAGATGAATGAGTGGGGGTGGTTTTTTTCGGGGGTTTTTTGTTTGTTTTTTTTACTTAAAGAGAGGAACTCCTGGTGCCTGTATAAAGGAAAGCAAACTGTATAAAATCACTTCATGAGTTTTGAAAAATCTGCTTTTATGGCCAAGTCTGTAATATAACTTAGTAAGAAAAGGCTGCTGTCTCATACCAGCCTTGTACTATCTGAATTCATCTAGTACTGCATGATTTTTCAGGTTTGGTTGAGGAAACATCTGACACCTGATTCTAGCCTTCAAGATGGACTTTAATGTTTGTGCTCATGGAACTGCTGCCTATAAAGCTTCAAAACGTGAGCATCCGTACTAGGTGTGAGGATACGGGAGCCTGGTATCAAAACCCAATTTTGTAACACAAGAATTATCACTATTCACAGGCAATATTTGTAAAGCTAGGTACAAATAAGAAGTATGTGTTGAGTGTGACAAAGGTAAAATGTGATTTAAAATTATATGCCTGAATATATATATATATGCACACATGCACAAAGATCTACACTTACAGTTATGTGTGCATATATGGGTATTTGTGCACATGTGTATAAACACATGCAACCTATCTGAAAAACTGTTTCTGAGAAAATTTTTATTATGTCTGCATCAAAAGAAACTCTGTAGTAACTGGTGCACCAACTGTTGTTGGATTTCATAGGAGCATTAGATTTTACCTCTTTGTTGTTTGTTTTTAATTTTGAAAAAGCAATGCTCTTCTTTTAGGTTCTCTCCTACGGACATTTTAAACTGGTCAATTCCAAAGAAATAAAAGGGATTTCTGTGTGCATCAGGACTGTAGGATCAAGTACTTTATACTAAGAGGTCATTGCACTGTACTGGGTTTCTAAAAAAATTATGCATTTACACTGTGCTTGTGTGCATGTATATGTGTGTGCATAAACTATTTAAGTGCAAATTGCCAGAATGTCAGTAAATTACTGCCGGAGCTGCAAAGCATTTACATACCTTAGGCATGAGCAACCAATTGGAACTTTTAATCTTTTAGCAAGTTACTGCTCAGTGACATAATAATGAATAAAATGAAGAGTAATGAAGTTGACCATAAAGCTTAGCAAATAAACATTGTACACAAACATAACAAATACTGACTAGCTCAGCACACAAAATCTACTCATGGTTTGCTGCCAGTTACCATATGCTTGTGCCAAAAAACTACTGTTGCTTTTGTTGGTCTTTTTGCAGATCACTATTTGCTGCCCTCACCATGCTGGGATCCACCCTCATTATAAGCCGTTCACCTGCAGATAGCTTTATCTTTTAGTACGGTTCCAAGAAAGTTTTTAGAAGCTTTCTTGTCTCAATACTCCTGTCAAGGAAGTTGTAGAAATCATCCCCAGGATTACTGACAGAAACTCTCATTTGTTTGAAATCTGAATGTAGAGTCTCATTTATGGGCACTGACAGGACAAGGTCATAGACCACACTCTATCGTTATTCTCACTCCATGATTAAGTCACCTAAAATAAAATTCCACTTCTGTCAAAAGACATGGCAAATCACTCACAATAGCTGCAAAGATGACTGACCATCCACTGTCTTTTGTGGTTAGGAAAAAAGTATGTCTAATAAGGTAATATACGTGGAGTATCTTCCTAATCCTGACTGGCACACCCGAAGTTCATCTCATTTCTATATGTAGAGCAAGTCTAAAAGGTATCAAATTCAATTTTGTGGAAGATGAACTTGGTTCAGTTATTTGTTATGATCCAGGTAACTAAAAAGGCAGGCTGGGATCTACAGAATAAGCAGTAGGATTCTGCCTTAGTGCCATACAAGACAATAGCAGAAACAAAGGTAATAATGGCCACAAGTCACTGCTGAGTGATAAGTCTTTTGAAGCAGAAATCCACTTCTAATTGAACTGATGTCCCTACCAGAAAAGTGACCACCAAAATTCCTTCCAGCGACAGCCATGCTAATAGCTGAGGCAGAAAGGCTGAGGATATAACAAACATTAACAAGAGCATTAGAGGCTGTTCTTCCAGGACAGGCTATTGCACCACAGTGGAACCTTAAGGGAAGCTTGAATTGCTGTTGTCTTTGTTGTCTTTTCTCTGTAAAAAGAGAAAACTGCCTTTTTAAGATATGAATAAGGATTTTAAACAGTATCATATTAAAAGCTCTGGGGACAGTAACTAAAAAGCAAACATTTACCTTTTACTTATTCCTACAATGAAATAGCATGGTAACATGACATTACTGCTCCAAGGTAAATATTTACTTGTTAGTATTGGGCTCCACATAAAAATATACCTACTTTCCCCACCCAAGATGACCTGCATTTTCTATTACCAAGACCAAAACAACCACCCACCCCACCATTCCCAGTTTAGTACGCTGCATATACTTCTTGACCTATGCTGAGATGCTTAAACATACAGAGTGATGTTTAAGATCTGGGACTCCAAGTACGTGACGAATTCACACATCCTGGATAAAGAACTGAGAATGTATCGCGAAAAAAGCAAAGGAGGAAATTTCCGCTTTCCCTTTCAACCCCCATCTCCAGCCTCAAGGAGCGTGACCCATTAAGAAACCACAGCTGAACAAGGGCTGCATCTCTCCAGCACACTAGACCACCACGAAGAGGACTACTATGTTTTTCCCCATCAGCTTCTGCTATTGCATACCCAGCACCTGTCACTTCAGGAATTAACAATATGATGATTATCCAGACTAAAAGGAGATCAAGCAGTGTAAATAAATTTTGTATTATTTCTTATATGTTTGGCAAGTTTCTTTGTACTATTTTAAGGAGGATTTTGAAAATTCGCAAAGCCAGGCTGAGTTATGTTTGCTCTTTCTTCCCGTGGCCATGAGAAATGACTTAAATATTTCTAGATAAAAAAATCTCTATCAACGTACAAAACATGAAACTCCATTATGAAAATGTCTCAGCCTTCTCTTTTAGCATTTTATTCATTACTAAACCCAGCTTTTGAAAGCAAATACCACACACGTGCTCCTCACACCAGCTCTCCACCTTCTCAGTGCCTTTGTTTACTCATTTATAAAATGAGTATGCTCCTGCTTATTCAGCTGAAAGGAGTGTTGGGAGACCTACCTGCAGCCTGGCTAAGCAGCACTGCACGGAGCCCATCAGCTGGGGCACAGCAGTCTGCTCACACACATCATTCCGCATGCAGGGGAGCCTTTGCTTATGGAATGTCATGGGATAATGGAAGGCATATGGTTTTTGACGTTTGAAGATTTTTTTTTTCCATACTGTAATCTTAATTTACAAATACAAATTTAAATTGCATTATAGCACAGGACACCAAATATTGTGAAGTTCCTCACATTAAGCTGTGTTAACAGCCTGTTAGGAAATTTACTGAGGGTTTTTGATTTTGCCTTCATTTCATCCTTGGCTAAACCAGACTAGACATTGAAGCAAAACAAAAAGTTTCTTTTTGGTACTAAGGTACTTTAGCCTGAGCTACTGTGCTCTCATTTCATATGGGGGGAGTAGCACAGAAAAGAAAATTTCTGTCCAACAATATATTGAGAATAGGTCTACTTGGCAAATTATTGAAGTGATTTAAGACGCTCTTATCAGACTCCGGCCCTTCTTTTCCCACTATGTATCTTGCTAAGGCTCCTGCTTCCCTGTTAGAAGTACCGACATTATGACAGCAGAGCTGGCAGAACACATGGGAGCATTCCTCATCTGCTACTGGTAGGAATCAGGCAAACTGTCCAAAACTTGGCTTACTTGGCACGGAGACATTTGGAAGCTCTCACAGTTTCTTTCCCATAGTCTAAGTTCTTTGGGCATTAACCTCCAACTGGCGTATAGTGATATTTTCTCTGCCAGACCTAACTAAAATGGCTGAATCCAAGCTCTTATCTTAAGCTCTGTAGCCTGTCATCTGATCTAACTGATGTGATGGATCAGAGATATGCATTATCTCCAGGAAGCCAAACACGTTCAGTGTACCAGCACCAAGACTACATGCTAGGACTACAACTACCACAGCAGCCTGTAGCAATTTGGGATAACAAAGGTTAAGGTCAAACCAGAATGAAGTAGTTCAACATGGTTTGGGAACACTGAAAAGCTTCATTTCAAGATTTCAAAACAAAACAAAACATTCCAGTGTTTCCAAGCCAAAACTCTGCAGAGCTTCTTGTTCAGTGAGGATTCATTCTGATTTGAAACAAAAAGGGATGAAATGGTGGCAATTCCCAGGACAAAGCTCAGCTGTCCTAGAACAGCTTCCTTCCCTCGCGATAACCAAGTTACTGCTTCATCTCTTTGTAATGTTCTTTGAGTGCTCAAGGTCTCACAGTAACTACTAGAAATAAGCAAAAAGTTGTAAAAGGAACAATGGAATTATTAATCACCTATGTCAGACAAAGTAGAAAAAACAGACAGCAATTACTATTTGGTTAAATGTGAATACTTTCTCCATTTTGGGTAACATAAAAAAAAATAACATTAACAAAAAAGAAAAAAGTAAACACTACTTTACTCAATTTCCTAAATATCAACACAATTGAACTGTTCAGGGAGCATTCTGATGCAAAATTATTTTTCAGATATGACACTGACAAACTTATTTCTTCTTATAATGCCAAAAATACCTTTTTTCTAGGAATGTGGCTGTATCACAAATAAAAAAATAGCCTTCTTATTTTAAAATATTTAATTAAAAAAAAAAAGCAAAGCTGGCAGTTAAAATACTAAAAATAATACTAAACACTTTGAATCACTTAAAAGTCAAGTAATACCAAGAAAAATTGAGTGGAAAGCCATTCATTTATAACGTCCTATAATCAAGATTGTGAAGCTTGGTGCAACAGAAAGATCTCCCTGAATAAATTCATTGTATTTTTAAACAGAGAAATTTCAGAGAACATAGTAGTTAGTAAATATTTTAAACCTTTGTGGTAAAGGCTTAAACCTCAAAATAACAAGGAAATGACAACTGTTTATTTTTCTCCACATAAAACTGAAAGTTATTGTAAGGTCATTATAATGTAAGTCTGTTTTCTCTTTAAGAAGTAAATAATTACACCACTGATTTGAGTAGACCTGCCAGTAAGTCTACATGTGGTTAAGTCAGATAGACCGATGCTCTAAAATTGGCAAGTAGCTAGCTCCCACAAGCTATTAACCAACTCTGAGGTCTAGGTAGCTCACAGCCCTTTTATCGTATGTCTCTTAATAGAAAAAAGAAAAAAAAAGCATTTAGACTACGGTTGTTGTGCAACCTTTGAACACAGTTCTGCATATTCCACGATAACAGGGAAGCAGAATTTTATGCAGTGTTCACTCTCTGCTGCAGCATTCAGCTGCAACATCTAAGCTTTCTTCAGAAACAGGTTTCTAACTCTCATGGTCAGAAGGAAAATCTGCATAAACATGAAATGAAAACAACTTGTAATGGCATGACTATGTTCTTGAGTTTGCAAACAGCCTGAAGTAATGACTGTGACGTCACTGCAAAGAAGATTGCGTCAAATTAATGACTGTAATCAAAACAATGGACTGTTGGCTGTTTAACCATTACTGTTACCCACTGCTGTTCTGAAGATTTCAGCACTACCATCAGTATGTGTTTAATCCCCTCTTTTTAGGTACTAAAACCTCAGCTGATGGGAGCTGTCAATGCATCAAGCTTTGCGGAAGGAAGTTCCGTAACACAACTATGCAGCAAACAGGGAGCTGAAGTTGGGCAGCTGCAGTGACCTCTACCTAAACAGCACGCGGCAGTAGATGTTCTATACAAATAATACCTTCTGGTATTTAATTCAGTAAACCCCTTCATTTATTGATGTGAATAAATCTGCTGCATCACAGTTCCACAGGAGCTCAGGGGACACCACCACAAAGTCTAATCTACCCCACTACAAGACATACGCAGCTTTGCCTGCGGCCAGTTCTCACCATCATTTCTGCATCTGGCCTTCCAACGAAGGCAAAGAGAGCTCTGTGTGGGGGACAGCAACAGAATATAGGTCACATCACCATTTGTGGCATAAATGGCTACCCATTGTTAGTATAACAATCTACATTTTCTTCCCCAAAGATAAAAATCAATCCAAGTATGAAGTTTGCAATCCAGATTAAAAACAAAACAAAACTGGCTAAACCACTCACATCATGGGTCCTGCCTTGGAGCTGTGGGAGGGTCAGATGTCTCAAAGCCCTTTCTCTAATTCTGCAAGCAAATGGAAACAAGAAACCTGTATTATGCTGGTGACAGGACTGCCCTCACATGAGCTCTAAGACACACTGAAGCTCCTTCGCTAAGGATCTCATGGAACAGGACAAACAGGAGGGAGTCAAGGAAATCACTGACACAAAGAAATAAAGGGCCCAAGGAACGCAGTGGACAGACTTACATGGCAACGCAAAGAACAAACCTGCTTGATAGAGCTTGCTGGCTGCAGAAGGCCAAGGAAGTACTAGGTGCTAAGTTGAGGTC
Source organism: Phaethon lepturus (assembly GCF_000687285.1). NCBI lineage: Eukaryota > Metazoa > Chordata > Aves > Phaethontiformes > Phaethontidae > Phaethon > Phaethon lepturus. The sequence continues at coordinate 38,028 of NW_010531566.1, read as the reverse complement.
CATACAGAAACCTCAACACGCAGGCAGATAAAGCAGCTAGACATCTGTAGCATCCTGTAAGAGAGCATTAAGCAGTGCCCCTTCCAACTGAACCACATCCTCCTCCTTTCATGTCATGGAAGCCAAACAAATGAACAAACAAGCACCCAAGTACTGTATGTTTCTCATAGTAAAGGCTTCCCCGAGCTGCAGTCTAAAGGGAAATGTGATACACGGGGGCTTGGCAGTAAGTCTCAAATCCAAGTCCTTCTTGTCCATTAAGTCACAAAGTAGTAACCTCTGCTAGGTCTCCACTTTGTGGTGCAGTCTAATTTCTACCGGTGAAGAAACACGAAGTTACAATGACAACTGACAGTGACCTCTAGTTAGCAATCATTACACTGGGGAATGGAGAAGCTGTAGGAACTGAACCATTTTTCCTTCTAGAGCACAGAAAAGCATTTTCCCAGGGCAGAATATGAAAAATGCACTATTGCTACATGAATGCTGGTTACAAAGAATGAGGGTTTCAATCTTCCAATTAATCAAAAATCTTTTTCAGCAATAAAAGCATTCAAAGAATAAAGAAGAGAGAGATGATCAAACAATTGGAGATTATATCAAGTCCATTTAAAGATCAGCGCAGAGGAAGATGAGCCAAGTTTTGGAAAAAGACTAAGATAAGCAGAAGGCGAGCTGCAAGAATAAACAAACAAAAAATTCCCCTGCCTTGAAGTCCAGTAGCAGTTTGATGCTGTTAATGGAAATGCTCTTTATGTCCTCTACAGTTTTATTATAATTCTGCTAAATAACAAAATTATAAAGATATTCTTTAATATTTCAGCTTTCTAGCAATGTGATGACAAAGCATTTGAAAGGATCAACATAAATGTTTTTTGAATAACCATATCAAACTTCTAGGTTTTTTTCTTCTTTTTCATGTTGTAAATTTGCCATGTAATGACAAACTGGGGCATAAATCCCACAAAAACAGAAAAACAAAACCAGCAGAACTACTCACAGTAGTAAAGCTATACAGGTGTCTAAATATTTGCAGGTGTCTTAGATAATAAGCTTTCAGAGCAAGAACTACGTATCTGTGATGAGTTAACTAGTACATTTTAGGATGCTTGAAATATATGTAATAATAAGGTTAACTCTGTGGTGTGTTTTTGTTTGGCTCATCATAATCAAATGCAGCATAAGCCTCCTATATTGTATTTTCTTTGTACATTTTCCATACACACACATATATACATATATATAAATATTTATACGTTTTACATAGACACAAACAAATATCTTCACTCAGGCTACATTCAAGCAATAATATATACTGGTCAACAACAAGCAACCACTCTTATCCTAAAAACTGTTTAGTTGCAAAAATGTTAATGAAATCCACAGAAACACTTAGGAACCATTTTTTTAAATCTCATTACCATATCAAGGAGCTCCCTGTTAATCACTGTCCAAATTCATTTGGATTTATTGTATCACAGTTATGCTTACAATTAAATGCCACAAGGTCCCAGTCAGATTAAACAAATGATTTTTCCTGTAGTCCTTACAGGACTAGTAGTGACAAATCACATGGAAGTAAAATATATCATAATTAATTAGTAGAGGCCCATAGATAACCTCTCCCACAAATCTCCATGGGCAATTTTAATAGGTTTCAATATTTAAATATAGAACTCTATGAAATTGCTTAAAAATTCAAGGAATACTTGTACTTGTTATAGGTAACGCATATGTCAGTCATGTAAATTTTTATTACATAATTATTTCTTTAGGGATGTTAGAAATAAGTAATTATTTTCTTAAAAATGAATTGGCAGCAACTATTTTAAGCATGCCATTGTGAATGAAATATTATCAAATAATTGTTGTATTACTAACAACTGACTTACAGAAAAGAAACATTTCCTTCTCAAAGCATAGAGCATCTCACCATTGTAAAAAAATTTAATCTTCTTTACAGAAGCTTCAGTAAGCTAGTAGGAATTACGGGAAGATAACTGGTCTTAATACTCAACATGAACGCCAGTGTGAAGAAAAAGGGTTTGGCTTCTTTAGCTTGATTTCCAGTAGTACGTTAGCCGTTCATTCCTCTTATGTGTGTTAGGGAAAGTAACAGATGACAGTATGTCAGAGGTGTGCCGGAAAATTCTTCCTTTACAGGAAGAAATATTTTGTCAAATACTGTGAACTGTTCATGGTAATCTCTCTGCTTAAAAAGTAGTAAATTCTACCTAAATCTATTCAAAACAATGTGTTCCTAGAATGGACAGGCTAGAATATATAAAAATTGCCAAACAAAAAGACCTCATTTATTTCCAGAATTAAGCTTTCATCTCAGTGATCTGCATTTGTTTATCAAGTAAAGACCCTGGTGCTCCGTCATAGAATCTTCAGTAAACCATCCTTTTTCTGCCTTCGGTCTCTTCAAAACATCAAAATGTCTCATTTCTCATTCATTCCTTGCTAATGTTCACTTAGGGGGATATTCAAAATTGTCTGTGCTAGTCCAGGAAGACTGGTCTCCTGACACTGGGGAGGAAGGAGCCTAACTTAAAATAAATGTTTAATGATGAAATTATTGAACTCAATTTAGCCTTGACATGTCTGTAATGTCAAAAGAAAGTCTTCAAATTAAATAGAAAATTGACAAAATACCCAAGTTTCAACCTTGGATAGCAACAACTTCAGCCTACAGGAGAGTGATTTACCTTGAGCCACAAACTTTAACTGAAACTTAAGTATCTTGTCTTCAGTTATTTTAACTTGAGTTACTTAATTGTGGTAGCCACTTTTCAGTAATCAGACAACATTCCTGAAAGAATATCTCATGTAATTTCTTTCATTTTGAAGCATCTTGATATTGACTCTTGTGTTGGGTACAAAAATAGGAACCAGTGTTAGAAGAGAGGTGGGTAATTAAGGATAATCTTCCAATCTTATGAAATTTGTGGGACAGCACCATGACAGCAAACAGGCTGCGAATGGAGTATGCAAATGTTATCATGGTCTCCAAGTCAAAATGTCAGACAAACGAACAATGAAGAAAAATTAATTTGTGAAGGTGGCCTCTACAATAGGAATTAATAAATACACTGGAATTTGTAAAACAGCTCTTCAAACTATTTGTGAAGAGTGATAAAAATCAATGTTTAAAATATACAGCTATATTTTAAGAACACTGCTTAGTCTCAAGTCAAGTAGCAATAACACAAGATTTTCAACAAATAGAGGTCAAAAAGAGAAAAAGCCATCACTTTGGAAGGAAAGACAACATCATAAACTTAAGAACAAAAATTTCAATAAGGACTTAAGAAAATTAGCATTTTCATCAACAATAAGCTTCGTAGAACTGCAAAATTCAGGAGAAAAATGTGATGGAGATGCACACAAGCAATAAAAAAAAAAATCCTGCAAAACTTTAAAGCACCTACTGAAACTCCTGGTTATAAAGAGCGTAAGGCATGCATACAGATACCTTGTATTATGCTTCTGAAGCAAAATGGCCATAAGCCCACTGATAGCCAGACATGGGAAACCTGTGTCCATGTGGGTCTAATGGCTTACAATGGTAGGGTCAGAGCTGGGCACTCCTACATATGGATATTTCCTAGACATTTATTCTGCTCCAGTTTGCCAGACTTTAGATAAACCAGCTAGGCTGTACTGACTCATGTCAGGGCTTGGATTAACAACAGCTCAGGATGGGAGAGCACAGAAACAGGCATTACACTACCTTTACACTCCCCTCATTCCCCCATGCTTTGCTGTATTCTCTTCCATTGTATCTGATGACTAGCTATTTCACAACAGAGGCTTTGACCATTATGCCTCCTCCCATTTCTGCTGCAAGGTAAATTTTCAATTCAGTAAGTGTAAATATCTTGAAATACAAAGTTAGCAGTACATCAAGAGGTCTCAGCAAATTACCCTGTGTGCATTAAGTAAATTACCTGTTATTGTATAGATGAGGAGAAGGTCTGTACCTGTGCCTTTCAGTGGCAGCTCACCATTAGATTAGTTTAGTTATAGCACGAAATCACACACACAATACATGAGCAGGGTTAATTTTTGTTGAGCCACTATATGTGGAAGAATAGCCAAAACCACTCTGCGGGTGATGGAAGCAATCATCATTAGCTGACCAACTGCGCACTCAGTCACCTGATAAAGAACAAGAGACAAGAACTGAGTTGAGGATAGCACAGAAAGTACTTTAAAGGTTGTTTCCGATGAGCTAGAAGATGGGAAGTTACTGGCTTGATAAAACAAGGAGAGGTAATGCAAAGAGGCAACAGACTTGGAAAATATTTGAAGCAGCATTCAGAATAGGAAAAGCTATGATAAAACCAAAAAAAGTCTTTGTTAGTTGGTGGAAAGATGTGGGGATGCGTGGATACTCAGAGAACACTAGATGTTAGGAGTGCCAAATTTGCAAGCTTAAGATGCAAGCTGGATACCAGGACCTACAGAGATCGGAACTGAAAATGGTATCTGCCACTGAAGGGCCAGAAGCAGTTGGCAGAAACACTTGTGACCAAATGCTGTGAAAAGTTTTAAGCTTCAATATATGGGAAAACTCTGCAAAAATCCAAACATATTTGTTAATCATATGTTATGTTAATCAAACCTTAAAAATTACCATGATAAAAGCAAGCCCATGAATAGGGTTGCCAATTACCACAATAACCTTTACAGAATTGATATTCTTTTAAAATTCTGACTACCAGCTGTGACATAGGATTGTCTTTTTTATAGTTCGTTACCTATTTTTTCTTTATTTCTAATAGCTATCCTTTTATAGAAATCTGTGAGATTTCAAGATACAAAATTTAGTTACTGAAAGTAAAAGTAATAATATGCTTATAAACTTACTTGAAACCTCATGAACAAATAAGTACATAATTGTTAAACCAAAGTAGCATCTAATCAGTTGTCTTTCACATCATAGCATTGACCCTGATCGCTGGGGCATAAACAAACATGCATACTTTGTGCAAACTTTAATCATAAAAAAGAATTAAATATATTCCAACATAAATATTTCAGCAAATAGCCATGTGAAGGAGCATGAATGTTTAATTTGGACATCACCTCTGTCACTATCTGTTAGACATCATACCAGTGTTTCTCCTCTGGGAATTCCAAAATATAACCAAGTTTCCAGTGCCCAACTGAAAATGATATTCCTCCTTACCCACATAATATCCATCTACTTCTAGGAAACATTTAATTTTTTTAATATTTGGCAAAGTCCTTCTCCAAGGTAATCATACTGTATTTGGTCAACCCATGTCTTTGCTAATACTACCAACCAAGTTTGAACAACCTTCCATTGCTTTGCTTATGCTGGAAGGAAGGATCTAGTATAAAGGCCAGACTCTACCAGGTTGGCTTAAATACCATCTTCTTCCAGGTATTTCTACCAAAGCTCAAGTCGTTGCTAACTAAGTTCCTCAACTAGAACATACCACTGTGGTCAATTTAAGGATCTTCTGTTATACTGAACATCCTTGCATCTATTCAAGAGCTTAGCAATGGCATGTTAGATACGAAGATAGGAGTTTTTAATATCAGCTTTCAAAGACTGATGACATAGGTTTAAATGAAACAGATCAGGTGAAGAAAATGCATGGTTTCCATATGCTTTGTCATCTGAGATAGTGATCCCCCCACAACTGCATAAAAATGACTTTGATTTATTGCCTCAACTACACAACCATGTGATGAGCCTTAACTGCATTTGAAGTATGGTCTCCTGCTTGGCAATATACCAGGAAGCAAATTTCAGTTGTGTCTGGAGACATGTGGATACACAATACATACAATAAACATGTTTAAGTGGAGTAAAAAGTTATGTTCAGCAACTGAGTTCATTTCACTGTGTACAAAAATACTGTTTCATGAACACTAGAAATCTGCACTTAAATAGCACTCTAACGTTAAGGGTTTGCTCCTCAATCCCTGTACACATTAAGTCTATAAAAAGGAATAAAAACACAAATAATCATTTTGAAAGCACATACTGCAGCATTTCCATGAAACTAGAAATCAAGTGCTTCTAATGTGACATTTTGTCTTTAAAAATGAGTTTAAAAAGATGTGACTTAGAGGAGCAACAACAGCACATATTCTCTTGCAATTGGTTTGCAAGTGACCTCATATTTTTCTTCACTGGAGCACAGTACAGAATTGGCACTTCTCGGAACATGCTGCCCAAGACTTAATGGAGTAACAGAATATGAAAGGAACTCAACAAAAGCTACAACTGTGGCATGTTACAGCATCCTTGTTCTCCTTTTCTCTGCCTACCGCCTCTCTTCTGAAGTGCTCTGACAACTAAGTTTGAGGTCCATGGCCTTGTAATCATGTTTTAATGGCTGTGTTCTTAGATTTAATTTTAGGTGTTTACAGACTTCACCTCAACTTTCTTGGTATCTGAGTATGGGAATGTTCTTAGAGGAAGAAGTCTGTTCACAAGAATGAGTAATTGGAGCTGGCTGCACGTTTCTAATGAGAGAACATTACTACATATGAAAAATGGATATTAGAACAGAGTTCAACAGCAACAAACAGTGCAATGAAATACATGTCTAGTTCAGAAGCAGCCACAGAACATGTATCCTATAAGCCAACATATACCACAAACAGAAGTTCTTCCCAGCATCCTTTAAGAAACTTAAAAAAAACCCCTAAAGATTAAAAGCCACAATTACAGTGTTTGAGAGGAAGAACATGAGAAAGATCAAGGACACCGTTGATATTCTAAGCCCTTGAGAACTTGGGTGACTTTTTCAATCAAAAGTTGCAAGTGATCCCAGAAAGCAGACCATGTGCCATACTAAGAAGAAAAGCTAATAAACAAAATCTTCTTCCTGCAAATCTGGCTTCAGGAAAAAAAATTCATCGTAACTAAGAACCTGGTGATTTGCTTAACACTGACAATGTAAGCAGGATGCACTGAGGGTTTAATGGCAATAACAGGGACTGCTCTTACCTTATATCGAGCTATAGTCAACTTCAGAGGACAGTGAAAAATACTCCATGCTTTTGTGGTTTATAGTAAGGTCTTGTCATGTGCTTACTCACATTGTGATACTTTTGTATCTTTATCGCATTGTGTCACATTTTTGAAGTGATTAAAATAAACTTAGAATTAGTCTGAGGGGGAAAATGCTCAATGTCTGTTATTTTTTTCAGTTATTGCATATTACAGTAATACTTGGACATCCAAGTTATGGGCATCCACCACTTTATGTTAAGAGCTGTTATGTACTTTTCTTTGACAGTCTAGTGCTGCAAAGAATTCACAGTACATTTACAGTACAGTAAATACAGGATATACAGAGGTGAAGGATGAAGAAAGTGATGTTTTAACCCACTTGTACAATTAAGGAGATATGGAACAGAAATTAAGGACAAGACTATTTGTGTAAAAAAGCTTAAACAACTGTAAAAGATCTAAGTTATTTAAGCAAGGTCAGGTGGAAAGGATGTGACAGAAGAAAGGACCAAACTCAGATGTCAGAGACCTAGTCCAGCGTTTTAGCTGCATGATTTTTTTTCTCTTGCTTTCTCCCTTCTTATATTTTTTTCCTTAATCTGAACAAAACTCAAAGACAGACTCATGTCCTTCCTTACCATTTAAGGATCTGTGACTGGAAACACCTTAAGCAAGGTATTTTAAAAACTCAACACACTAGCTATAGCAGCCAAACCAATAATGTTAATATGTAAATTGATACCGCCAGCTAAAACCTCAGAAGGCCAATGGCCAATTTGGTATTCCTTGATGTTTAAGAGGAAAAACTCTTATGTTACATTACAAAATTCAATGCCCCTATATCATAACTTTCCACCCAATTCTTAATCCCATTACCACCAAAAAAATACTACGTGTGTATGTTCTTATGTAAAAACTAGAGCAATATGTGGTTTCACAAGGCATGATCCTTCTAATTACCACAAAGGTACCTTAAGCAACAGCCTTAATACACATCTGTATACCTCACTGTAGTATACTGCAACTTCCACTAATGGCTAGACTGCAAGAAAAGCTTCAACAACTGATATGCTCAGTAGCAGATAGACTTGATATAAAAACTTGTCAATATGGCTATAATTATACCATACTTTGCATCAAGTTACATCACAGGATAATACAAGCTTATTATCTAATTTCAAAAGAAATTTCTTAAGTTTAGAAATACTTTTTTCCAATAAATTGAAGTCAGAATCTGAGGCTCTAATTCAATTAATTTTTAACTTGTGAATGTAACTTTTAAAAACTGCTTTGACGGTATGCAAAACTACATATTAATATTTGCTTTCTAAGAGAGTAGGATCCAGCTGTACTAGGTGCTGAATAAACACACAGAATTCCCACCTCTTTACCATTTCCAAACCACTAGGTAACAAATTTCAAGTAGGTTTTTACAGAAGAAATATTGCTGGAACATTTTTGAAAGAGGTAAAGAAGGGAAATACCTTTTTGTCAGAAAGTGAAGGATCAGTTAAGAAGTACATGGGTGTACTGAGCAAAAGAGGAACCATTTCTCTAGAAACAGTCCATTTCAAACTCAGTCATGTTAAGTCTTTCTTAAGATTATACTCTGTAGAACAGAACAGATGAAACCTCGATTTCTGCTGCTGGCCTCCACACCTACAACAAAACTGATAGCATGTTTATACCTCAAAAGTTAGAATAATTTTTTTGAAACGGACAGTGTCAGATGGATGGTCATTCTAAGCAAAAAATAAGACTTTGTTTCCAAGTGGATAAATATAAGGAACTGGACATGGTCCTTAGGTAACCACTTTTTCATAGTGAAATTAAGGAATTATTATTATGATGTAGGTTATAATATCTAGGAAGAAAAGTTATATATATAAATACTATTTACTGTTTAACAATGTTAATAGATCACATCATTATTAGCCTTTGTTATTTTAGAAGAAAATTTGCGCAGTTACTTTTTCATAAACAGACGATGAAGCAATAAAGTAATCAAGTGCATCAACAAAAAGAATCCACATCACACACTTGTCCTGTCTTTGTAAACTAAAATTCTGAGAGGCAGGACTTCAGGAGAAGCTAAGATAATTTTTGGCCACAAGGGGAGAAAAGCAGAGCGTTACCTCTAACAGGCATTTGTTAACTTCATTAGTGTAACAGATTAGAACTAGTGCTTGTCTATATATGTAAGTTGTGACCTAACAGCAGCCGTGTCCTTTACTTCATAACATACTTTTGGAGCTGACTATAGCAACAGGAAAACCGTGGTCAGTCCTGACTGAAATAGAAACAGCTCATTTTCATGGGAGAAAAGTACAGGAGTAGTCCATATGCTCAATGCAGAACTGGAAATGTGTACATATGAAATCGTAATTCAAATGAATTATCTATTTGACATGGCATTAAAAAACTTCCAAATAAGCAGATAGCATCCTGAAAAAATCAGTCTAAAACCACCAGTGATGGGTTTTGAAGTTCTCAGAGTGCGTACACCTCTGGAGAGATTTGTTTCTGTATTATTTCATTTTGGGGATTTATTTCAAATCTGCTAGTGTATTTGAACACAGACCTCATAAACCTTAATCATACAGAAGGTGCCTTCTGTTCTGACTGCTGTGCTATGCAAGGGAAAAACTGCCATATTTTGGAAGCTCGGATAAGCACAGAACATGCCTCTAAGTCGGCGGGTGACTGTGCTCGCCGACTCAGGAAGGTTCCAGGCAGAAAGCAGTAACTTCACCTATGCTCCAAAGAAGTAGGTTGCTTGCCAGCTAGTTTCTGAATGATTTGGTGGTGACTTAGAATACTTGAGATGTTTCTGCATTTCTGGGCAGCATGAGGCACTTGAGGAAGGAGCTTTTCCTTTCCACATGGAAGGAGTTTTTCCTTTCCACAAAAGGAAAAACTGTCACAGCACTTTGAGCAATGGACCGTACCACAAAATAATTCTCTGACTGGAACAGTGGAAGCAGAAACCTTGGTCCACAAGGTCTGATGCAAGGTTTCTGTGATTTCTAGGATCTGCACTAGTGGAGTAAGCAGAAAAATAGAGTAGTCAGACAGGAAGAGCATTATGGGACATAGTACTGTATGTTGAAAATTTTCTCCTTTTGCACTTAACCTATAACATGTCTTTTTCTCCCAAACTGCTTGTACCTTGTTTTTAGAGGTTCAGTCCCAAGAATCTGGCTATAGGTAGTTGATCCAATTGCTACAAGCCCAGGGACATCCATTCATTGCATGAGCTGAGGTAATCAACTCAGCCCATTATGTACTTCTAAACCACTGTAATTACAGAGAAAAGTACATCAGTTTAAACCACCCTTGCAGGCCAGCGTTGATTGCAACAAAGTAGTAATTAATATGTAATCAGTTATTGTTACTGATCTGAGAAGCAAATCATGAAGCTAGCACAACTGATCACAATCATCCCTTCACATCCTAAATCGTACCGTGTGCCTGTACAATACTCCGCGCAGTGAAGTCTTCGTTACGTTTGCAGCCTTTAGGCACTATGCCAATTGAATAACAAAATTAAACAACAACAACAATAATGAACAGAAGTTTTAAAGAAACTTCAGCATATACATTTTGCACCCAACATCTGGCAATTATTCCATTGGTAAGTGCAACTGTAGGTATCAGAGATCTGTTTAATCAAATTTTCTCGATCTACCACGCTTAAACTTTTAATAATGTATCCTTTGAACAGAGATTTAAAAAGAGGACAAAGCTGAACTTTGAAAAAAAAGGGGATAAAAGGGCAAATGAAAAAACATATTGGCCATGCACCAACAGAAACCCTTTAAGTATGTCCTATATTTTTGAGTGGATCAAATCCTGACATGTTGGGAGAAAGCACGTTTGGGTTCACCATAGAAAGTAAATTAAAAAAAAGAAAAATACAAAGGAGTGAATTAGTAGATGGAAAAGCTGCTTGACAGTGTGCACAGTGCCGACATGCACAGAACCTAGGGTTGCTACTCCATGGAAGTGCTCGATACGTACTAAAATATAACCGAGTCCTACACAATAACAGTCAAAAACACAATGCTCAGGAAGATACCTAATCTCATACCACCTGTTGCCTATGTTGCTGAGAAAAGGCAGCAACAGATGAAGAAACTCTTCACCTATTTATTTAGTTTTAAATGAGTTCCTCATCTTTAGGTTTTCTCATCTTTTAGTATTAGCTCTTCATCGTTTTAAATACATATGCATGCACACATACATATATAAAAAAGCACCTTATCCTGAATATATTTAATGTATTAGTATATCTTCTGTGTGAATTTCCCAGAAAAGAAATGAGCAAATAGCACAACAGTGACTACCAGGAAGTCTTCATAACTGGTGCCACATCACCTACGGCTCAGAATAAAGCCTGCTATATGCACAACCCTTACACATTTTGGGGCCATGCATGGCAGCTAGGTTTCTGCCAGGTAGCCCTACCAGAACTATGCAGTACTTTTCCTGGAGTATTGTTCTGCGCTGACCACAAACCGAAGCACTAACTTTACGAGGAACAACTTCAACAACTTCGGAAATGGCACCGTTCCAGCAGGACACACCCCGGAGTGCATTACAGCACTGCCTTGTAAACTCTTTTATTAATTTCATAATAAATGCTTAGAAATCAGACTTTTTGCAGGTGATAATTAAATATAAAATCAAGGCAAAACAGATGTGTGATAAATTCTTGGCACCGGTCTAGTTTAACTGAGTTTTTAGCATCGATTTCCAGCCAGCCCAGCCTTGCTCCTGCTCTGGATCCCCCTCCAGTGCACATCGCCAGGGTCTGTCACTAAGCTCTCGGCCTTTCAAATTTCAGTTACCATTACAACATCTAAATGTGGAAAGGTTTAACACTTGATTTGGTTTTGTTCAAGTTAAAATCCACTGCTGCAGTTCACGGTAAAACTTTTTTTTTAAAGATCCATAAACTTTTTATGCACTTTTCAGCTCAATGCCGGCTCATTTTTCTTTGATGACATCAGTGCAGCAGTGACTTTCTGTTGTGCTTCAAAAAGGGACTAAACTACTGAGAACTTTCAATAGTTCCATAAAATGAGGCCTATACTCCAAAACCGGAAAGTAAGTAACATCTCAGCTCTCCTCCCTTCTCACCACTTCTCCAGCTATCAAAGGAAAATTACAAATGGCAGAGCTTAAATGGTAGATTTAAAAAAAAAAATCACAGAAAACCTATAAACGAATCAGAGCTAGAACACGCATAGGGTCCCATTAGCACTTCTTACAAACTGGAGGCTGCATGGTCTGTTTGAAGAGAATAACACTGGACTTTGTCCCTACGAACCTGATTTAGCTTTGGAAATCCCCACTCTGTTTGAAGAGATCGATATTCGACTTCGCCCCTACAGACCTGAATTAACTTTGGAAATCCCCACTCCAGCGTATAAAGTCCGACGAGCCTGTATTAGCCGGCCTGCTTTTCCTCAGAAAAGGACTGATTTTGTTCACTCTGCTCTGTGTTGGAGAAGGAGGGAAAGACACGAGCAAGGATGAAGTCTAGTGAACTGTTTGCGCCGGGCTGAGACCTCCTGCGTCCCCACCGCTCGGGCTGCGGGCGCAGCTACAACCTCCAGCTGCTCAGCGACACACGAAGGCCCTCTGAGCACAGAGCACGTGGAGGCTTCCCCTTTCTAATTCCCTTTGCGCAGCTGCACACAGCAAAAATATAAGCCATGCCCAACACAGGTGGTTTCCCTTCCCTTCAAACGGACCCTTACACCTTGTTGCATCACCTGGCTCAAAACCGTGTTCGCTTTGTTACCAGTGAGCCTGCCAAAGTTGCAGAGGAGTAGGATAAACCTGCCCAAGAACACCGTAAGTCTCTTTTATTCGTCACATACGGAAGCGTGTAACTAGATGCCATGCCTATACTAAGGACTGCCTGGTTTGGCTTGGGAGGAGGACCAGAGCCACTTACACAAACCACTAAACTCCCAATCTGTGGGAACCCATAGAAAAGCAGAGCTCGAATGACTCGTTACTCCGTTGCTCTCTACTAGCCCAGACACTACACAGATCAGGAGCACTGATGGTCAGGATGTATTTTCTAGCTTCAGCTATGAAAGGGTGCTACAACTAAAGCCAAAAATAAAATTAACTTCAGCCTGTACTCTGCATTACAATGTTCATTTGCTACTAAATTCATAATGACTTGCACATAAGGCCATCCTGATTCCTCTGCTGGTCATCTGCTTGGGATTGACATACAACATTCATCGCATGGGAGGGCATGCGTCTCAGCCCAGGAATGGGACCCACATGGTCCCCACCCACGGGAGCCTGTTTTTGAATGGGGAGGAAAGTCAGAAGAGTCAGTGAGCTTGTGGGAACATGTCTCCCACATTAACCTCACTCATCCTGTATCAATGTCTATGATTTACAGAAGCTAAGGGAAAGAACAAAGAGAAACTGCATAAAACCTAGTTATTTTAACAATCTATTTTGCACAGTAATTAATCAGATCAGCCCTCTAAGGGGCTCCAAAGATCCTAAGGTAAACTTAATTCACTGTAATTGAATTAAACACTATTAAGCTAAAAGTTACAATGCCTAGCAAGAAGGATAAAAAATATCCCTATAAAACCTCCAGGCTTTTGAAAGCAAGCAGGGAACTAGCAGTTATGCAGAAGCCAAGCAGTAGAACAAGAGGACATGCACTGCAGAAATGACAAAAAATACCACAATGAAAAATATGTTTATTTTGATCCTTCAGTCTAGGTTTTAGCATCTTAAAATGAACCACAGTGTTATGTTCAAAGGTGAACGATACAGTATTTTTCAGGGGTATACTATGCATTGGATAGCTGACTGTCAGCTTCCTTTCTTTAATGCAAAAGTCTGAAGTCAGTTCTAAGCTAATGAGTGTACTTTCCAAGCAGAACAGAAAAGGTCTATTTTGAAAAAGGAATTTTATAGCATTTATAAAGTAAATGATTTATGCAACTGTATTAGAACATTTTTCTATTCATGACTGCATACAAAGATTTTCATGTATACAAATGTCCTCACCTTGAAACAATTCAATAATTTGTTCATGCAAACATGTGTGGCCTGTGGATTGCCTGTGAACTATTTGTCCTAGATACTGTTTTGATTACGTGTAATTCATATTCTTCTCTCTGTAACACTTGATTAATCACCTCCATCTCATGTTATTGTTCTTACTTGCTGACTGGATGAACCCCAAAGAACTTTCATATTCACATGCCTGGGACAAATATTCATAATTACATACCTTTGCATGATTATCTGTTACCATTTCTTTCCTCTGGAACATTCCCTCCATTAAACACTATTTTGAACACTCAAAGTGAATAAAAAGCAATGTGAAAAACTAAAAGGCATTCACAGTATTCTTCCAATACTTTGGAAGATTGATTTTTTATTAAGAAGAATAATTAAAAAAAAAATCCTTTTTTTTTTTTTTTAAACTAACAGCGTCAATCCAGAGAATGGGTAAACAAATAAAAAAACTTCTCTAGAACACTACCTAGAATGCAATTACATGAACAAAATTTCTACTATAAAACTACATGTAAGAAAAAAACCCAAAACAAACAGGTAGTTTTACTGCCAAACTGGAAAAACAATTTTCCTGGGGAGTTTTCCTTTTAAAAATAAAGCAAAAGCCAGAACTTTGCATACTCTTAGCCCCAAAAAGTACATGGTAGCCATTACTTTTACTAAAATTATTACTGAACTTATACTCAGAAATACAGGCTTAATGGCTACTTGATTTGTCAGGAGAATGAAAAAAGATAAACAACTCAAAGTGTTCTGAACAAATGGCAATTTAGCAGAAATACAGTGTTTCCTTGAATGCTCTTTTGGCTATGAGCAATAATGCTGCCACAAAAATCTGGTTTGCATCATCTAAATGCTTGAAAAAAGAACACATAATTTAGGAAAAGAACGATGGCTGCCACTTAGCCATAAAGAGCAGCACTAGTGTTAGAAATAGCTTTTCTATGATATTTTTGTTCATGTTCTGGGTTTTTTCAGCAGTAGAAGTAATTACCGTGGTTTGTGAGGGCAGTGTTTAGTGCTATTACCCTTTAAACGCTGAACACAAACACTGAGCCTGACTCCAGGAAGGTTGAACGTGGCCACAAGCAGGGCTGTAGCCACATCCTTGCCTTCAACCCACCAAGGAGCCCCAGTGATTTCACGAGAAGTAAAGGCTGCACTCGAGAAAAGGTGTGTTGCCTTTGATCCAATTTCTTGTCTCTTTGAAAGAAACATTCTTTTACACCTTATATGATAATTTTACGCACAATACTTTAACCTGAAAGGCAGGAGTGGAATGACCCATTTCAGTTTCATAGACTGGATATTCTTTCCCTTTCCTTAAGAAATGGAGCCCAGTGCCAAATCTCCTAACTGTGCTCTGTGAACTTCATATTTCTATCTCCAGGAAGATCCTTTACAAACCTGAGAAGCTTCTTCGAATAAAGATGTCCCTATAAAGCTAGAGATGGATTTCTGCAACGTTATCACTGGTTAAAACAGGTACTGATGATGACCGAGGGGGCATAGGCAGATTTGAAGCTCAGCATGCATTACGTGAGGCTTTACCACCAGTACTTGAGGAATTAGCCTGTACCAGCCAAATCCATTGCAGTGACCCCTTAGGGACTACATTTGAAACGGCTTGTAACGGCCAGTTGGGAGGTTTGCAGGAGCTCCAGACCCTGTGGTGATGCCCTGAGCTTGCAGACGTGCACACACCATGCTGTCAGCTATACCTGCACCCAACCTTTCCTCCTGGGGAAGGCAGCGCTCAGCAGCTCTGTGCCGTGACCAGTCTCTTCTCTAGCCAGCAGAAGGCCAGCGGAGAGTTCAGGAAGATCACTCAATAACACACACTACTTCAGCTCCTTTTATTGGCACAAAACTCGATTTTACTTTGGCATATAATCTGCTATTAACTCAGATGCCTGTAGACAGTACATAAGTACTCAGCTGAATACCAGCTCATTACTCTCCTGCTTTTACACAACCTTCTCTTGTAACAATTTTCTAGGAAGGTGCCTTTGGCACTGGTTCTTTAAGTTCCTTCCAAGGCTCAGAGGGACACTGCTGTATTGACCCTGGTTATCTGAAGGAACCTAGAAATGGCCTTTACCACCTGAATGACAGGCAGGACACATGAAATGCATGGGTTTCTGCAGCTCCAGTGTAACATTAATCACTTCTGACAGAAATTACTGATCTTGATATCACATGAATCCTCTGTTATGTTTTTAACCCTTGCTGGGGAAAAAAAAAAAGAAGTTACAGGTAAGGGCAGTGCACTTAGAACATAAAAAGCATCACCCTGCACTTAGCATTAGACCATGGGGATGGCCCATTTATTATCACTTGGTTTTCTCCGATTACTACAAAGCTCATTGGTATTCCCTTCCTCTTGCAGCATTCCATGCGTTAACTGCAACAAAGTCAATACACCAGTCTGCAAAGCTTATAAAAACCAAATACACTTTATCAACCGGCTGGCTGACGCACGATGCGTGGTCACTTTAACGCTTAGGTGTGGAATCAGCAAAGATGCAAGTAACACCACGGGCAAGCTTCTAAATTCAAAGAAGTAATATTACATTTCCCGTCAATGGATTAAGAGCTCTGTAACTGCTTTGCACAAAGGGCGTGTCTGCCTAATTGGGCTAATTGCAGAGGCGCATATTGAGCACCCCACATTCCTCAGCCCAGACAATAGGTAAATGGCACACCTAATCCCTCTAAATGGGATGCCTGGTGTTGCCTGCAAATCTGTTTATACTGTTTAGCAAACGTGAATTAGTATTTGCTGGCATAAATGCCCTGCTGTGCAGACCTTTGTTAACTTCAGGCTACTTCCTTGTTCTCTTAAAGCTGTTAAATGACTCAATCTGGCCTTAATGTGTTCCAGTGCTGTGTCCACTACTTATCTTTCAAGACTATTGTTTTCTAATGTATCCTCATAAACGTCTAAAGGGTTCTTCTTTGTGACAACAATTTGTTCAATAATTACAGGTTCACATGAAGAAAGACCAATATGCACTCTGGAAAATCAAATATCCAGATGGGGAGTGGAGGAGGAGAGATAAATACAATCTCAAAGTACTTAAAAAAAAAAAAAAATAGGCCTGGTATAAGAATCCTATAAGCGTTTTACACTCTCAGAATTACAGAAACAGAAAATTAATTAACGGCTATGCATTTTACATAGTCTATTAGGGGTCCACAGGTACACTGCATCAGGGAAAAGATTAATTTGTGTAGTCTTTGTGTTGTTCTTTGGTTCACAAAACGATCGAAAACAATGATATTTGGGATTAAGAAAGTATTGAGTATTCAGTCCTCTGTGTCCAAGGTATGGAAGATGAGGTCTGTGCTCCAAACAGCTTACAAAACAAATACATCTACAAAGGAACTGGTAAGAAATTGTCCTTGTATCCTTAGCTCCATTATCCGTAACATAAAAAAACTTCATTAACATTATGGCTTCTATATACCAGGAAAGAATCCAGTTAAGACCTTAGTTAACTTTTCAGACCTTAGTTAACTCTTCAAATATTAGCAGTTGTCAGGCCTGCCATTCATATGAACAATCAAATCATATACGCACATGCAGATTTCTCCAAGGCACAAGTTTATGACCTGCCAGCAGTGGCTTTCTGTGACCTCTCAAACTTACCTTCTGACCCCGTTACCCCTTTATCACTACCTCGACAGGAAAACAATTTTGCCAAACCCAACGGTGATGTTCAGCAAGACAGAAAGGGACAATCGTCACCCTGGTCTCACCTCAGTTCTGCAGCTGCAATAAATCAGCACCCTCCCAGTTTGCAAAATCTTCCCTCTCTCTCTCTGCCCTCCTTTGGCCAGCAGTGCAAGCCCCGCTCATCGTAAGTCCTCTGTCACTTTAAGAACTGAAACAGGAAAACCTGTACCATTTTTATACTTTTGTTCATTCTTTTCAACCCATTCTAACTTCTTCCCCCGGGAGTTAGCCCTCCACCAAAAGTTTCTTTCAGTAAAGCACTAGCTCTCTCTATTAAGCTTACCCACCCCTGCTTAGCCTTAACACTGGTTTCTTTGTACTGAACTGACCAGCCATACCGCACAATAGCCACAATTACTAAATTACACTGCCTGTCACTGCCTTTTGTATCACACCTCTAACAGGTGTCATTACCACGATAGACAAATTGTAATAACCCATTCACAGCCCCCACAGTCTTAATAATGTATTTTTTTATTATTTTATTTTACATAATATATGTGTGAATACTGCATGGAGCCTGAATGGCTGGTAAAGGCACGGGACTGAAAGCCTGAACTGCGTGGCCTGCAGACATGAACAGCAGCATTTAGGAGAACAAAACTGAATACTACCACATCCCTGATACCAGGAATACATGCACATACACAGATACATTAAAAAGGTAATACTAATAAATGTGGTTAGGGAAAACATATTGGTTTGAAAAAGATGCATATGAGGCATTTCTGAGCTGAGGCTGTTCTCCTGCCCTTAGCCCAGTCAGCTGTGCCTCAGCACTGTATCATGAAGGATGTGCTAAACACACTCGTCTCAGATCCCTTGGAAAACCCAAACAGGTGAGGAAAGCATAAGAAAGCATCGAGAGCTATAAATTCTATGAATGCAGCAATGTAAAGCAGGTTTCGAGTATAAATTCAATATAAAATCATAATGAGATCCTGATTATACGATTCACACACAAAATCAAATGTTTAAGCAAGGTTTAACCAAATTATTAAGACACTTCTTTACATAGGCCAACGGAAGCTGCCATAACCTTTTAAAAGTGATAAATATACCGATATGTTGCTGTCTGCTGTTTTCTGGGGTTTCACTCATTACTGTCTTATTCCAGTTGTATACCAGTACAAAACCACTGACTTTATTGACTGGTACTAAAGGTCACATAGTAGCAAAATGGGTTCCTAGAACCCAACCTGGTAATAAAGGCACTGACAGCCCTATCAACACCGTTTGCGTTTCCTCAGCGCAATGCACAGCGAGAAATGAAACACACAACAGTTCACACACCAGCAGTGTAATACCTGGAGTGAAAAAACAAAGAAACTGTGCCAGCCACCCTTAGCTGAGAATCCCCCCTCTTTAATTCACAGCGCCAAGAAGCTCTGGATAAACAGAAAGGAATTGAAACAAATCCTGATGGATAAAATTGCTTTCTTTTTGCTTCATTTAAAAATTGAAATCCAAAGTTAAGCCCTTTTTAGCTTTACGGGGTATTGTAACAACACAGATGGTTGTTCTAGCTGAAACACAAGAGAGATGGCCTGAGAAATCTCATTACAATTTAGTGCTAGTTTAGATATTAATACAGAAAAGAATGATGGTTCTTGTCTTTCTGAAACACCTTATTTCAGAGTTTAAGTATATTCTGACCTATTAAAGACCTGGCATGTAATTTCCATGTGGGGCAGGTAGGGATAACCCAGACGGAGCTTTTCATACCTTCTTGCCAGTCATGCGATGTTGCATGTGTCTGAAGAAAGCAAGCTGAAGTAGATGGAAGCAGTCTGACCCAGGACAGATACCTCACATTTATGCACCTATGAATGTAGAAGTGAAACTGTTTTTCTTTTAGCTATCACAGATTAAAATCCATGCAAAAAAATTAAGTCTGTGTGTCTGACAAACAGGTAATAATGCAATAATTTTGGTAGTTGCATTGCTTGCACACCAAGACAGTCTCAGCAGTACAGGCTCTAGAGCAACTGAATGATCAAGTTCCCTAAAAATGCAGGCTGGTGAGGCAAGGCACTGGCTGAAATCAGCTGGCCTCTTCTCAGTAAGAGCTTTTGACTTTTACAGCCGTGGAGAGACAAAGAAAAAATGAATAAAGAGAAAAAGAACTTGACTCTTCATGCACTGCAGTGGGAGGGCTAGAACAAATCTTCTCCAGCACTATTTTCATTAACCTGTTCTCTATGGTCAGCTTCCCCATGTGAAACAACCTTTCTGATCAAGGCAATGTTACCTACATGCCTGTTTTTTGACAACAATTAGACCATCATTCCTGGTCCTACAACACCCATTGGAATTGCTACAGCTAAGTGCAGGAATCACACTACACAGTAATATTTCTGCTACAAGCTTGGCATCTCCTTGTATAGCTGTTTCTCACTGTGACAAAAATTAGATGCAGTTGAAAGGAGGTATATGGTGCCTTATCACCCCATTCTTCCACCTTGCACACAGCACTTGCTAAGTTTCCAAACAGGACATGCTTCAGGATGCTCCTGCTTCAGAAAACAACAATTCCCTAGAACCCACAGCATGTAGTACAGATGTCAATCTTTCAGATAGGTGAAAAAAAATTTGGATTCTGACATTTCTTCTGCCAGAGGGACACACTGTAGCACACTGAGAAAGTAGGTGAGCTCCTTTGAAGCACATGCCCTCTAGGCCACATCCCATTTTAAAACTAACATCACCATCAAATCATAATACCAAAAGCTAGCAGGGAACAGTGCTATTCATAGGCAGGAAAAAAACATCACCCCACCTGAGACACAGAGCTGCAGTCACCTGACAGACCCCATGATTACAGTATGGATTTGTGGCAGGAGAAGGATGGAAAAGGCATGAACAAGATGAGGGTTTTACTCTGTTTAGTCTACACAAAGGGCTACAATGAAGATTTCAATGCCATCAGCACAAGAGAGAAGCGGGTCATCTTCTCTGACCAGGGTTATCACTCGTGGTACCAACTTTTACAGTCCGCAGAACTTTTTATAGTACTTGTAAATATGACTTACTCTTCTGTTGATCTCGGCTGTGGGAATTGCATATTTAGGAGGAGAAAAACATAAAACATGGGCGCTCAGGAGACTTTATGTTACTCTTGATTCTTTACCACATTTTCTACAGTTAGACAAAGAAAGTAAACCAGAATTGGTATGACACACTGTGATAACTTAGCAGACATGAAACATAAAAGCAGCACAGAAGCTTCCTCATGATGTCTTGCATAATCTTTGTGAATCACCTGTGAATCATACTCCCCTGAAATATACCACAAAACCAAATTGAAAGCACCTTACTTCTCCTTTCCATATTTTAAAAAGGGTGTTGAATAATTGAAGAGTACAGAGAAGAGCCACAGAAAAACTTTACAAATTGGGGCAGAAGAACCCTATTTTAGAATGAGGGATTTAAGGAATTCAGTTATCATAATAAAACTGAAAAGAAGTTTAGTTACGATCCTAAATATTTTCATGGCAGAAGGTTCCGCTTGCTAATGCAGTTTCCAGTCTGTCAGGAAAGGGAATATGAAGAATTTAGGAGTGAACCTTGAAGCCAGGTAAACTCAGATTAGAAATAGGATGTCCTCCTCCTTTAAGTGCAGACTGATTCACTATTGGAATGATTACTGAGGAAAGAGGTGACTTCCCCATCACTTGATACCTTCAAACCAAAGGTGGATGCTTTTCTGGACAAAATATTTTGGTGCATACAACTTACTGAGTTAAATGCTGAAATAATTAGGCGAAATTCACTGGCTTTGTTTTATACAGTGAGATGATGATTTAACAGTCCTCTATCCCTAAATCTATGAATTTATTAACTGTGTCTATGTCTAATCATTTTCCTCCATCAGGGATGACAGCAGTTTCTCTCTCCACTTTAGAGATAAATTTTAAATACAGATTTATCAAATGACTCTCCCTCTCTAGGGCACATGCAAGACAATGGCCATGGAAAACAGAGTAGATAATGCTGAACTTAAATCTATACAGTGCAAATCCAACCTTTTCAGTAAGGCCCTTAGGAATAGCATGTAAATGTGAAGAAATCTGGAACAAGATATTAAGTGGGCAGAGAGTGTTGCAAGCAAGCCGCTTCATTCGCAGGACCTGAAATTAAATTCTTAAGAAAGAGATGAGACCACTTGCTACGTAAATGTGCAGCATTTATGCATCATTGCAATAGTGAACTATTTAAAAAACCCAAACCAAAACACTTTAATAAATACCCTAGGAAAATCTTATTGGCCCTTTTTCTTCATTTTACAAAGTCTAATGTAAGCCATCCCCATTGTGATCCCTGGGCAACACCAACTTCAGAATCACTCATTACACTTCACCTACCACACTAAGGCCACAACTGAACAGGTTACAGCCACACTACCAAACTAGCTCCCTCAAAATGAAAAGGTTTGCAGAGGAGCTAAAACTTTTCTCAGGTGTAGTTTGAAATGAGAGACATATGATTGGGAACACAAGCCCATTCTCAGGTCTGAAACAGACGGTGCCTCATTTTACAAAGATTTCATTAGAATCCGCCATCCCCCCGTTTACATGATCACAAACTAGCCTGGGTTTCTTTACTACTTCCCAAGCATTACTTAAGAATTTTATGTATGTATGTGTGTGTATATCTAAAAACAGAGAGAAAAAAAGAGGGAGAGAGAGAGTGTATGTGTCTAGGTGTACATACAAAAGATTCATACGTAAAATTTCACAGTACTTTATAAGGCTGTAGCAGTTATTTCAAATGTTCTCCATGATAGCAAATAGTTACGTTACTCCTGCACATCTCAGCCCATCACTAGCATTGAACTGAACAATCAGTTTTAACACATTCCATCATTGCTTCTACAACTTCAACAAGTAAGCCTTAGATCTACCACACTTTTAAATATTAAAGCACTGTGCTGTTACACTGAAATTACTGAAAAAAGTTGTGTGCACATTTATCAGAATGTGAAGCCATTCACCTAAAAAACCCCAAACCTGGAAAATATTCCTTCCATGAGCTTTGATGATCTGGAGAATAAACACGTAATTTTATTTTGACCTTTCCTGTCTATGTTATCTATCATAACACACTACTTAGCATACTGCATGAGACAGACAAAGGTTTTCACATTAAATCTGGGCTGACCAGTTTTGTTCTAGCCTCCTGATTTATTATGTGAAGTACTTATCTGACATCAGAATTAAATCAGACTACCATAGTAGAATCTAGTTTTAATGAAAAAAGACATGATCTAGGAAGATTTGTTTCTCATAGGGACATACCTGACTATATCCAGCCTTTGGTTCAAGCTCAACATGACTAGAACAGAGTTCCTCAACTTTCGACTCTCCCCAATTCTTCCCATTATCTCCTTTCTCTTTTCCTGTGGTACCATTGCTGTTTCTGCATCATCTGAGCATAATCTTCAGGTTCTTTTCACCAGACCAGCTCTAAAATCTTGCAGATTCTTTCTAGGTAATGCTGAAATACAGACTTTCCTATCAACTGACATGTAAATCTGTCCAGGCTTTCATCAGCTTTTGCATTGATTACTCAAATAATCTCTTTCCTGGCCTTGGCAAAAACAATCTTTTTCTAGCCAGTGGCTTGGACAATTTATCCCTCTCTTTGTAATGCTTCCCTCTACTTCCTTCACTCCTGCCTCCAGTTTCCATTCCTCTTCCATGTCAAATTTCAGTTGCTAATCTTCATTTTTAAGGCCAGGCAAACTGCACTTTATGAATTTTTATTCAGTATGTCAGTCAACCTCTTGGCAAATATGGGACTGGCCAAAAAGACCAACCTTTCACCATTCAAATCTGCAAGCAAATACCCATTTCCCTCTCTCCCCCTGCTCAGCACAGTTATAAGGATTTTCAGACCCACCTACAATCCACCTTTCTATTACCTTTACAGTTGCTATTTCTCCCTATGAACTTTGTCAATCCCTCTTTCAAAACTCTATTGCTATAATGTTTCTGAGACAAAAAACCAACCCCAAAACTTATCACATGCAGGCCACAGATGCATGAAGATCCCTGCTGAAGATGCTCATCATCACTGCTCTTCTTTTCCTTTTCAACCTGTTAATCCTCATCCATCTTCCCCTGTTTGATTGCTAGGGTTAAGAATAGGAAGCATTTTCTCCCCTGCATTTGCACAGCAAATAATACAACAGAGTCTTCACCCAAGACAAGGTTCCTTAGTACTATGGTAATAGAATTTGCAAGGTAATATATAGTAAGAATAATTACAAGGCCACAGGGACTGCATTATACATATAAGCTGCAGATACTGCAGATTTCCTAACCACAGCTGCACTGGCATAAAATAAACCTTGCCCCATGCCACTGCACCACATTTATACAACATCCCTTTAATATACTAGCAAACAAGGAAGAGTTTCTGATTACTTTGTAATTATTTTATATACACAAGGTAGGTATACTTCAAACCTAATGACTCTGTCTGCTGCTCTTTATACTGTAATTTCTGCTGTGTTTTTTTAGTGATCGCAGACATATGTCTCCTAACCAAATTAAGTACATACACATTTAAGTGACAGCACATTTTCAGAATACATCGTTATATATTGGTAATGAAAAACTACAACATCGCTACATATGAACTTATAAAAATGGTAGAATAACACACTGATAGAATCACATTAAAATAGAAATACATTACATTGTTGTAACATTTGAAATTAAAATTAAAGAGTTTGGAAAATGACCATTTAAAAATGTATTTTGCTTCATAAGAAGTGATCTTATCAGGACCAAGTAGAATCTGTGTTTCGGGTAAGTTGGATCCTGAATACGCGATGACAAGAAAGAAAAACTGGCCATAGTAATACAGGCTTTCAAAGATGCAAATAATGATTTCAGATTGCATGTATCCCCCCCACAAATACTGTTTTCTCCACAAAGATTTGTAAACAGAACACACACAGAGAGACACACAGCCACATGCAAAACCAGTTAGAAAGACAACAGTCAGAAAAAATAGAGACTATCTGCATAAAACAAACTGGCACTTAAAAATAAAACACACATGTTTCCAAACAGAAGATTTTCTGAAACAGATACAGCATCTTTAATGTTTTATCATAGATCTACAGAGTATGAAGTTTATCTCACTAATCACTTATTAACTGAAGGTTTAATCATTCCATTAGAGAAGGTAATTCCCTCTTTTTCTAATACCTTCATATTATTAAGTGACTGTTAATTTCATACAAATGTGCTTACATTTTTTATGTATCGTACCCTGATTCAAAAAGTAAAAATACCGAACATCTGACACTTAAAGACAACAAACCCCAGGAAACTAAAAACACTAAACACACCGCTCAGAAATCCTGCCTCCCTCCCCCCCATATTAGATGTGGTTTAGTGTTTATGCAAATACATTACTAATGTGTATTACAAATTAAGCAGAACAGAATAATCTTTTGCCTAGACTTACAGTGCATTTTACATCTTCAATTAGATGAGCAGCAAGAATATTCACTTTGACTTCTCAAATCCCTTTCACAGATAGAGAGGTTAATTGGTTGATCTTACAGTATGGATAAAATTCAATACCTAAATTAAAAGCATGTGCATGTGTGTATATATATACACAAACATATATATATACACAAACATATGTATATATATATAAAAGTATCTTTACACTTTTTGAAAAAGTTACTTTAATTAGATAACAGATACCTTTTCGAAATGAATTAAGTTTAAATCCTATTCAGGAAAAACACCTTTTAACTACTTGCGTATTATTAACACTGTATTTTTAACTCTTACTCAAATAAAGCCAGATGCTTTATTATTAATATCCCTGGTATGCAGATAAATGTTTAATAGGAAATTGATATACATTTCAAAAGAACAAATAACTGTGTTATAAGCACTGTATTAAAAAGTAACTACAGCAGATTTACGGATACAAAAAAATCTAATAGGGTCAAACTTATAAGACACTGACTAACGTTACAAGTAGGCACTTAGAAACATGCTGCATTTTCCCCAAATTCCATTATGGTAACAAACACAAAAAGATGCTGATATCCAGTTCTGTTAAGTACATCTTTAGTTCCACCCATTACACAATATCAAGTAAGAAAACGGTTTTATCTGACTGGCGGCTCAATGGCGCAGCCTATGTGTGCAAAAGTATAACACAAGAAGTTTATAGTGTTAGAAATGAGTGCCAGCCCTCTGCTTTTGTTGCGTTCAGATAAGCAAACATACCAACAATTGACAGAAGTGATGAGCTTTCTAAATGAAAGACTATTTTAATACAGTATGAATACATATAGATCTAAATTAATGAAATTATCCACAACATAAACCATGAAATTCAAGTGATTCTATGCAGAATTAATAAATAAACATAATTTATTTTCATATTTTTCTGTAAGACTATATCTGAAACAATGATTTTCACTCATCCTTTATTAAAAAAGATACTGCAGAATGTAAACATATATATAACATACGATTTCACCTCCCAAGCTTTAAAATGCACATTTGGGTATGTTAATATTACCTGTTTTGTGTTCTTTTCAGAGACAAAACACCTACTTAGATTTACACTTCTGTTTTCAAAGCGATATATTCAGTGTAAAAAATTTTACTACTCTGCTGTAAGTAACAACTTTAGCACAGAAGCATGCAAAAATAAGCACCAACAAATACCCTCCTCCTATATACGCATCTAACAAAAACTAGCTCTCCCACTTCCCCACCCCAACCCTCACTCAGTTCAAAGCAACCAAATGCAGTAATTCTACTTAAATATGATCACAAACCAGCTACAGCACGGGATCTAAGTGTGGATTGTAAAAATGGGGGAGTTTTGAGAGAGAAGGAGAGACAGAGAATGACCAGCTCACGCCTCTAAAGAACTGCATAATAATTTTCAGCCTGGTTAAAGTACCAGTTAGTTCATTCGAAGTGGATGTCCCAAACCTGGCTATGATAAGCCATGACCTATATCACTCGTTATAAGCCAGCTGACCAACCTTAGGGAGTCCGAACTGGGGAAACCTGCAAGCAGTGCTGTTTGTTTAGTTAAAGAAACACTCCCCTATCTAACTTGCCAGATTTTAAACCAAAATAAAAAGCATTAAAAAAAAAAAAAAAGTCGCTCTCTTCCCAACAGAATATAAACCCATATCCATAGAAATGTAGTGGCAGAAGTCTCAAGTAAAATCTTTCGAACAACTAGACGTTTGTATTTTGTTTTCAAGAACAAAGTCATAATCATCTTTATAAAACCAAGTACAGTGACATAAAGAAGTTGTCTTTGTCACGCGAAGCTCGCTGCTAATCCAGACATAGTGTTTTCTATTTACACTCGATTCTTTTTTTCTATTATTCTAATAAAATGACCCCGCATATTTATTCAAGCTGTTTAAACAGGTAAGAAGTGCAAAAAACATAGCTTGCATCATGTTACAAACCGAAATCTGTAAGAAAATTGCAAGCACAGAAACAGATAGTAAATTCAGAAAAATCAGATAGTAAACTTGTTTCAGGGTATCACTTATTTATGCATAAGTTAATTTGTAGAGTATAAAACCTTTTTTATATATTTAAGGAATTTGTTTTTTCATTGTTAGCATATCTTATTTTTTATAAACATGCAATTAATGAAAAAAATCTGGATTTCATTCAAGCTTAGATAACGTTGTCCCTTTGTTTTCCACCTAAAACAGTTTTCAGGTTTGTTTCCAAATAGGTCAAATGAACCTGTTTCTTTATATGCAAAAGAGATCTACATACTTATTTCACTTTATTTGCTACTGCTGTTCATAGATGACTGTTAATAGTTTCTCTGGCCATTCTCACATTTATTTTTGAAGAATTTGTAGGGTTTAGAACGCATGGAAATGATATGCTACATACTTGGCACTAAATTGTCCAAGCCAAAATATCAAATGTTGGACACACCAGAGTGACAACCTGCATCCTACACTAAACACTTCTTG
Source organism: Phaethon lepturus (assembly GCF_000687285.1). Taxonomy (NCBI): domain Eukaryota; kingdom Metazoa; phylum Chordata; class Aves; order Phaethontiformes; family Phaethontidae; genus Phaethon; species Phaethon lepturus. Next base: position 10,206 of record NW_010531566.1, on the reverse strand, counting down.
TTTTCCGCAGAAATGACTTCGCGTACTTATTTAGCAGTGCTCTTTAGTGCTGTTTCAAACAGACATTTGTGTTTGGCTATGAATGTGCTCACAACCTGAAAAGACCTGTTTATTCAGTAGAAGTTAAATTCCTACTCTAAGTGTTTCTTTGGTTGCTTTCTCTTTGCTCATTCTAGAATTAAAGTGGTTACACACATTTTTCATGTTTGATCCATCGAAATAAAACTAGAAAACTTTTATAGACACGGTTTTATTGAAAAGCACGTTTATTAGTTAGATCATACTGCTCTACAGAAAATAATTCTCCTGCTGCTTATAAACATTTTGATCAGCCATATTCAAGTGAAAGAACGAGTCTAAGGGGGAGGGGGAAAGGAAAAGAAAGAAAATGGGAGGAGTAGAGACGGATACCATGTACAATTCTCATGTGACCTGTGATACTACCTAATTAGAAAACTTAAATTTTCCATAAAGCTTTCATGGGAAGCAGCAGTATTACTACTATCACATTTCAGGTTGTGCTGGCTGATTTACCTACATTTCCGTGAGTAGAGGAAGAGAAAATGCAGTGCATAGTTTTGAGGAAGAAATCTAATGGCACTATGTAAACAAGCACCGTCAGTTTACAAACTGAATGCAAATACAGCAAAGGGGTTTTTCCAATAGATCTTTCTTCATTATGGTACAGGACACATAAGAGAACACTACTGAATTGCAACCTCAATTATAGTGGCCAACAAATTACCTTTAACCATTAAATTGGAAAATGTTCTTCAGCAATATTCAGTTTAGCATTCTACACTGTCTCCAGGCTGAAGGTGGTCTGCATGTTGAACTTAGTACTGTGTGGGTTATAGTCTTTGTTTGCAGTCTTAACTGGGGATTGCACCTTAGCTACCGTAGTTCAAGCGTAAAAATACTTTGTCTGTAACACTATATAGTGTTGCCAGCGACCCTCTAAATCCTTGAACCAACTGTGTCCTCTGGTGTCACAGAAGATAATGCCAATTTATTGCAATGTGTGGCTTTTTTAACTGATTAAAATTAAGCCGTAAACACGTGACAATGGAATTAGCACATTTAGAGAGTCTGTTTTCCCACATCCCATTTTGCGCTAGTGCGGCTGATCCCTGCAACTCTACGCGGGTGCAATTTTAATGACTTCGCTAGGTTTTGATGTTCTTATGAAAAAGCAGTGCTTGGTGTTTGTGGAGAAGGTAGATATGGAAGCTGAGTAGCTGTGATTGGGGACACTGTGACATCGTCTCTGTTTTTCGATAGGATCGGTGTCATTTTCCTCCCCACGATAAGACACCTCACTGACAGAGCCCGATTAGGGAAAATTTTATTATAAAATTCACTTCTATCGAACAAGGATAGAGTGATAAACAGTTCAGCCTCAGGGAAGAAACAGGAAAAGATTTTTCCTCTCTCTCTCCCCCCCCCCCCCCCCTTTTTTGTTTGGTTTTTTTTTTTTAAATTTAAGAAAAACCCTCCCTCCTCGTAGGACTTTTCCTGAAAGTGATTGTGTTTAAGCTAATAAGAATTCCCAAAATGGAGAGATCAAAGACATCTGAACGTTATTCTAAAAGCAGAAGAGTTGCGTTACTTCACAATTCAAGAATGTGATTTTAAAAAGTAAATAGTGAGGACTTTTTCTGAATTACGTTTTCTGTCACATTCATTAAAACCAAGAGTCTTCTGAAAAGGAAGCTTAGGCAATCGTAGCTTCACCTTCCAATATTCACTTCCATATCTCCCTGGTTAGAAAACTGGCAAACTACAGGGTAAACAGGGAAAATGGATGCTTGTGGCCCTCTAATGTGTGAAGATGGACTAACCTCCAAGGAAGAACATAAAACAAATATTGATTTTATTTTTTTTTAATTACTTAAACATCTTTGCTTCTGTGTTTGATAGTTCACAGACGATACCTTTAACTTGGCCTCTAGTGTCATATATGCAATGTAATTCTGTACGCTGATCGGCACATACAGAGTCAGTAAATATTATCTCTAGAAGATGGCTTGGGAACTTTGTGAAAGGAGTACATGGAGCACATGTACACAGAGACATTCATTCCCGTTCTTGTTGTCTTACTTTACATTACCTCACTGAAACACATTCATTAGCTGATTATTAAAAAATCTGTGATAAAATGTTTTCTTAAAAAAAAAAAGTAACAAACACAATGGATAAAGAGTGTACTGATGAAGATATCTTCAAGCTTTCACATCTGAGCTGTAACAATGCCATGAACCAAATGGGTTACTTGGTTGTTTAACAACAAAACTTCCAAAGGCAAAAAAACCCCCTAAGCACTGCCAGTGTTTTATTTATGTCTAAAACCGAGTCACTACATTGAAACCATTCCCTCAAGATGGTGACCTCAAAGTTACAGACCCTCCTTAAACGACTTTTAAGCTCTTTCAATAAGAACACTACAAATCTGCTGTCAAAGAGAGCCTTAACATACAAGTCCTTCCGGCAATATTCTAGATTTGCTTTTATTAAATAACAATGGGAGGATGTTTACAAGCATATATAATTTTCATTAGGCACACTCATCCCCAAACACAGTACACATACGATGCAAACTTCAAATAACTTCAGTAGCAGTTGTAACCCTGAAGTAAAAACTCGCCAAAAATCCCTGCTTATTTGGCTAACGCATCTTTCTAGAAATTGTATTTACTGTCATCTATGGCCTTATATTAAGCTGAATTCAAGTATTAACTGAACGACCTGCTGAAATAAACACAGCAAGAAAACAACATTAGGCTCAGCCATCAAGACAGAGCGCTCAGCTCCTCTACTTGCTACTTGACTGAAAGAAGAGATAAAAATGTTATTTAACACTCTTGGAATTGCCAAGACAAAACATATGTTCCATCTATCTATAATTTCAAGTTGAGCTCACTCTATTTTTAATAATGTACAAAGTATTTTGGAAGTCTTGACCATGCCATCCAGTCTTATTGTGAAATACTAGGTTACCAACAAATATTATCACCATGTTTTTTGTAGCATTCAGTTCCATGTTGCGCAGTTCCACACAACCAGTAAATAACTGGGTTTTCAAAGACTGTTGCATTAGAAACAAACATCAGTCTGGAAAAAAATATGACTAATGAAGGCAAGGCCAATCAATCAAAGGGCAAGTTGGAACTCCAATACTTTTTTTTTCAGCCTTCAAAATGAATGAAACTCACTAAACAATGAGTTAGTGATTTCAATACGGGAAGTAGCTGGAGGAAAAAGGTGCGTTGTTTGATTAGTGGTCTGCTAGATAGATTTCCTTCATTAACGTCTCAAACTGACATTTGCTTCCGATTGACTGTAACTGCAGCATAAGAGCTGTTAATAGTGTATTAGACAGAAAAAAAAATACACCTCACCAACTCTATCTAAACACAGAGGAATTCTAATTGGCTACAATAAGGCCGTAAGGCTACTCTCCCCCACAATTTCTTCCCATGTAAATGTCTTTAAATCTGCTTGTAACTTTTTATCTTTTTTTGGGGAGTGGCAAAAAGAACCCCTCCTACTTGAACACTGCAGACAGCTTACTGTTAGGATATCCTCCTTGTCCTAAAGTTGGCTAGTAACTTCCCCTCTGCATGCGGACTGAACCGAGGGTTGGCAAGAACGGCTGGCAGGAAACAAAGGTGAGATTAGAAAAGAGCACCTTTCCGCCCTGTGTAAATACATGGTGTTGCAGTTTGCAACGTAAAACAGAGGTACATCTGAACGGCAGTACCCAAGTGAGTAATTAGGATCTTCACACAAATACTAGATTTTTTTTCCTGGAATATCCCCAAATAGCAGCAGTAACTAGAGGGGACACACTCGAAGTCACCTGGAAGGAGCAAGTAATTCCCTTTCTGTCCCCAAGACGTGCAGCCTGTGTGGATCGTTGTAGCTACAAATACATTTATCTAGAAGAAATAATCAAAACGGTGTTTTCTAAGAGGAGTGTCTGATTGGTTAGTGGAAAATTGATACAGAGGAGTGAAGAATAACTGATAGAGAGATAATCCAGTGTGGCAATGTAGTTCTGCAGCACTGTAGCTCCAGCCTTCATTGGGTGGTGAGTGTAGGGTGATGGAAGAAAAGGACGGGCTTCTGTTGTTTGCATTTGAAGTATGAGGGAGGCATGGTGTGAGCAAACTTCAGATGTGAAGAACAAAAGCCCAGTTTCCCAGTTTCCATCTTTAACTATATGATGAAGCCTAAAGCTGAAACACTGCACTTTTTAGATTTTTACAGCTGATGTTCTGTTTATCTATTCCTCTACAAAGCAGAGATGCAAATACCTGCATGGATTTCTGCATGTATTTGTTCAGTGCATGCATAGCTTCATTTTCAGAGAGAGGGTTCTAACCGGACCTTTATTCATGCTGTAATTTTCCAGACTGCTAAAATATGCTCATTATCGGCATAACCAAATATTTCCCAAACAGGCTATATTTACAAAATATTTAAAATTACTTCTGCAAGGATTAAACAGCCACAAATCTTTTCATTTTATATAAATGAATAATTTGGAGAGAAGAATAGTACCTAAGCTGGTGGTGGATCAGAGTATGCCAGTTACAGGAGCACTTAAGCGCCCATTGGCACAGCAAGACTCAAAGACCCGGTAGGTTTCAAAGAAACACTTTTTTTTTTTTTTTTTCCTTCTAGAACTCTTTGCTTTCTAGTAAAGCTGCAACCACAATGTTCTCTCTCTTAATGCCACCATAAAAAATCAAAACACTTTAAAACAAATTGATGTCCTCTTTAATACAGTCATCACATCATCACAGTACCCTTGCACCCTGCTTGGTGACAACCAGGGGGACGCATACCACACATCTCTCTCTCGCTTGCTCTCTCTCTCTCTTTTTTTTTAAAGGCATTGAAGCGGGCAACAAAGAAGGAGAGAAAGACTGGGAGAGACACTCAATTGAGATATTGGCACCTTTGATTGACAAGATCTAATCAGCTTATCTCCACACTAATAAAGTTGATGGCCTGTGGAGCTGGTATATGTCCAGCTTCAAGTGAACTTTCAGTAGCCAAAGCCTCAAGGCCCAGGACTAAGACTGAGCTTATCTAAACTGATTTAAATAAATTTTTAATGTGCTATTTCAGTTTGATCAATGTGAAAGGATGGAAACCTGTAACCACTTGACTCAATTGTCTTGATTCATGCTGGCATCACTGGAGATTTGGTCAGAGCCACAAACTATTTATCCACACTGAAACAATGGAGTACAACTGACACACTTCTGAAATTATTTGCCCCTCCTTAAAGTACTATTCAGTTTATTCCAAATTGGACATTTTACAGAGCTACTTCTCTTGTACATGCACTCAATAAACGTTTTGAAGTATGCTGTTCCAAAAGAATTAGTGAATGCTAAATGCAAAATTCCGTATGCCATAAATAGGGACTGAACTGCTTTGCAGCTCTTGAGCAATTTAATTTGTTTTTATAAATCAACAAAGTCCTTTGTGTGTTTTGAGGGGCTTCCTGCCCAAACCAGGACCATCCCGAAGGTGGGATGGCAGAATGGAACACTGCAATAGGAACGATTTGAGCATTCAGATAGATTTCATTCATTCACTTCGGAAGTTCTTGAAACTCATTTTGCAAGGCTCAATGCACTTTCAACTCCAGAATAACATGTCAAGGAAACATATGTGGCTGTATGTCTTACACTATACTGTGAAAAAGGCTTGCTTATCCTCTCACGGTAAATCATTGCTTTTAAGTGCAAAAAATTTCAAAGCATCAAAGTGCACCTACATAAAATTACTGAATTAAGAACATGGGTATTCATATCAACAAAGTAATGTATTTACAAGAACGTGGTAATATTATAAACAGAGAATCATCTTAAGAGGCTGAACCATATGCTTATATGTACTCTACAGATTTACCAAATCATGAGCAGTGAAACCAGGTATCAGTATTTTTCAGTAAACAGCATGCATGAACACCTTGGGAATGCTTTGTGTTTAACAGAGGTAATTTTAGCACTTTCTAAGGGTAGAGTTTTTTGGTATTAATTCTAGATTACAAAAAACCCTGAGCAATATTTTCATTCAGATTGTGGTTTTCAAGCTGTAATTGCTTTATACAAAATCCACTCTAGTGTTATCACTCAATATCATCTTCACTGCTGTACATCTGAAGATAATTTTGCAATAAAACTTAATTGATAGAGCTTATTTTTCACTAATCTCCTAATACAGAAAAATGAAAAAGTACTAACACTGTGTATTATAAGCTATGACCCTCGCAGTGCAGCATATTTCTAGTTTATCAAACTAAAATAGATCCATTTTATGGCATCAAATATTTTATATACTTTAATAATGTAGAGACTTTTCCCCAAAATAGGAAGTAAATGGAAAATTCCCTTAATAAAGCAAAATGTGGAGAGTAAAAGTAATTCACAAAGAGGCTAAGCAGAACATCTCATCTCATAACATTACTAGCTTGTACCTTACTGACCATTAGTGCAGAATTTCAAAATGTTTCAGTTATGGAAATCAGTAACTCTGCCATCAGTGACATACACTGAGAAGTTAAATTCAGTGATTTTATAAACTGAACTCCTTCTGACGTACCACATACGCTGGGTTGTGAACAAGACTTTTATAAAAATTATAACATTGTGGATTATATTCTATTTCCTTCTCTTTTGGGTAAGTTAGACCTAGCATCAGTCTTAAGAGCTTCTCATCAGCTAAGTAAATATTGAAAGGGAAAATAAAGCATTAGATGTTTGTAGCAGAGGACTGGAAGTTAGAATTCATAAGGCTTTTTCCTGAACTCAAGTACACCTTAAACACAACGCTTCTAGAGCGGAGAATTTGCCAGGTGCCAGCCAGTCATTAAGGCACCATGAGAACTGACACCAGCACTACCTTCTGTAATCCTGAGACCAAGGGTCATGTTGAGATCCAGTCACTGTAGCACAAGTGCTCCTGAGCAGACTAGATAACTTACAGGTTGAAAAATAAGTGGTCTGCAGAGTCAGTGAGCCATATTTGTCTCACACTTACTCAAGAGTTTGCCTGGTTGCCCCAGACTTTATTCTCAGCTCTACTACTAAAATTCTGCTAGACCATGGGCAATTTGGCACTCTGAATATCTGGGTGCTGCTCTGCAATCTGTGGGCTGAAAAGAGATAATCTGAAAATGTAAGACTGACATAATCTCTCTGCTCCTGTAGTGTGAATATGAACTTTCTGCCCTGCCCAGATTTGCCACCTTCCGCATCATTTCTGTTTTGGTCTCTTGTAGGAGGCTCCAAACTCCCTCCTTTGGTTACTCAAAGGTGACTCAAAAGGAGGAAAAAAAAAAAAAAAAGAAAAAAGAAAAAAAGCAGGGAGACTTCCTACTACTTGGGATTTCTATATAGACTTATAGATACTGTCCTTACTGACCGTTTGGGACTTCTGCAAGACAGAAAAGACTGCATAATCACCACAAATACTTTTCCAGACCTGCACCAGCATCATTTGTCTGAACCTCAGAGATTAACCTAGGTTGGTGGTGGTGCTCTGTTTGTTTTTTTTTCAATGTAACCTTCTTATGCTTTGGTCTGCCTATCTACGGAATGAGTATAATACCATTGACTCTGTCTCTCAAGAGGATAACATGGATGCACAAACGAAGTTCTGAGAGGTCATGATATTAAAGGGCAAAACCATAGAGCCATCAAAATGGCAAAAAACCTGCAGCCACTTCAGTTACTGTAAAAATTAAACTATTGCCTTATTTTTGCATGAGAATACCTCTCACGCGGTCATTTAATGAAGGAAAAGTTTTCTAAACATAGCAATCAGTTTGCCAAGATCACTGCAGATGTATCAGGCAGAATTAATGACTGTAGAAGGCTGACAGACTTGTGCTTTGTCCTCTGTGAATGAAAACACTACTCTCCAGACCAGATAAAAATCAGCCTCTGCCTTTTTTGGCACTCAGATCATAACAAGGCCAAAGTAACATTAAATCATTTATGAGGTTTATAAGTTTAAATATCAAAGTGATATATATGCAGAACTGTTATGACATTTGAATTTCAGGAATAGGCATTTTTTAGGCATTTCAAACTATGTAAAACCTGACATTTCAGTGTTTATGTACAAAACTTGCTATGATACAAAACAACACCTCTCCACCAATACTTTGCCATTTAAAACTTTTTTCTTTGTTATGTAGTCACATAGTTGTATTTCAGCCTGCTGCAGAGCAGATTCTTGCCTCGAAACCTGTCATGCTTACGCAAATAGGAAAAATCTGTATATTAATTATGATTTTTATAGTGATCACTTTCAGTCTCTCCTTGTTTCCAGTAGTCAGTCTTTCATCCCCCTTATTATTCATGTAGAAATGTTCTTTTGGCAGCTAAAATATAGTACTTTTATGCAATGTTTTGATGAAGCACAGCAGAGAAAATGAAACGAAATGAGCTGGACTAGCCAAAAAAAAGAGAACAACACAGGTGATATACTACTGTTCAGGGTATTATTTTCATGAGACGTGGGAAATAGCATGTACTGCTCATCAATTATTCCGTAATGTATAATGCCTGTCTCCCCAACCTTCTAACAGCCAGAATTGAAATGTTTTGACATGATGATCTCTAGGTGGAAATACTGAAGGCGTTAAAATACAGATATAAATAGGTGATAATGAAGAACAAAATGTGTATCATTTTCTTGCAGTCATAGTTTGCAAATTAACAAGCTGCTATTGATTTTTCTTTGAGGTCAATAACAGCATTTATTGATCTGAGAAGTTAATACTCACTGAGGTCAATATTATATCTCAGGGGTCAACAAATCTGGATACTGACTTCTGTTTCCTGTCCATACATAAATATTACACAGGTAAAATGGTCAAATTTAATCTGTGGAGATACGAAAGTGCTGTATTTGACAGGATACAAAAACCCAGAAACTTTAGAAGTTAAGAATAGAGTCAACTTGGATCATTTTCGAACAATTTTCAAACACTCAAAACCTTGTATTAATCTAGAAGTACTGGCTTCATGAACTATATCTTTGGTTCTGAACTTAATGTCTCCCAAGTACAGAACAGTCATTCATGGTGTTATTTCCCAACACCAAAAATGAATATGGTTTAGAGGCTACTCAATATCAAGTGGACATTAATGTATTTTACCAAATTAAAATAAAGCTCCTAAGAAAAGAAGGAACCAAATAACACTTGTGGAAGCTCTGATTTTTCTTGTGCCTCATTCTTTTCAACATGATCTCCAGTAAAATCAAGAGAAACATTCCTACTGCCTTCAATCAACACTGGATCAGGCCCTTGTAAAGTCACACTAAGTTTTCTTCTGATTTGTAGTTTATAAATTACTCAAGCATTCACACATCTCAAGAAAAAACAGAAGTGAGCAATTAGACTCCTGATAATTTACACTGACAGATCTCAGTGAAGCTCTGAGTGTACTCTTGGAAAATGACTGGGAAGGAAATGTCAAGCTCATTCAGGTATTTTGGCAGCTAGATTCTCCATTATAACAAACGGTCAATAATGTAACATCTCAAAATACAGAAGTGACAGAAGTTAAAGAACTTCACTTGTGTGAAGACATACTATTAAATTTACTGCACAAACAAGGCACAGTGTGCACATTACTGGCAAGTATTTAAAATGGCTAACAAGCACACTACAAAAATAAGACTATCACATTTGCAGAACTTTGCCTTTAAGAACTTTTTATGATCTTTTAAGAACTTTTAAGAAAAAAATGTTATAAGCTGTAACAGAAGACTGATAGTCCACTAATTGTACAGAACAAAAACTATTAATACTCAGACTCCAGACCTTGTGCTGTACATATGAGTGAAAATATGGGCCATCTGTTTTTTGTCATCAGTACCATTCTTTGAGCATTTGAGCAAAGATTCAACATAACAGGACAAAACATAAGGCTATTTCCCGTGTTAAATCAGTATTTTTACATGCCTGTATCAAAATTTGTTTTCAAATTTCATAAATTTGCAAGGCTGTATTGGGTTTGCATGGCAAGGTTTTGGTAGTGGTGAGGCTACAGAGGTGGCTTTTATGAGAAGCTGCTAGAAGCATCCCTGGTGTCCCACAGAGCCAGTGCCAGTCGGCTACAAGATGGACCCGCTGCTGGCCAAGTGATGGTGGTAGTGCCTCTGGGATAACAT